>NW_015387787.1:0-8216 GCF_001527695.2 Protobothrops mucrosquamatus | reverse complement strand
TATTCCAGCTTGCAGGACTGGCCTAGGGTAATTTTTAGAGGGGTTTTAATTACATTTTAATTGGACAAATGTTTAAATATTTCTTTTAATTAATTTTAAATTTGTATTGTTATTTATGTATTTTAACTGATTGTCAGCCGCCCTGAGTCCGCGAGGAGAAGGGCGGGATATAAATCCAAATATAAATAAATAAAATAAATAAAAAAACCTTTTATCTCCGTGTCTTGCCTGATGTTTCTGACCAGTACTTCCAATGTTAGAATGAATAGCAAAGGGGATAGTGGACATCCCTATCTTGTGCCTTTTTTAATATGGAAGCTTTCTGTATAATCTCCATTTAAAAGTATCCTAGCTGTTTGTTTATTATAAATTGCTTGAATTGCATTTATAAAGTTGTTGCCAAAGTCCATTTCCCCCAGCTGATGGAACATAAATTGCCAATTTAAATTATCAAAAGCTTTTTGCGCATCAAGAAATATCAGCTCCATCTGCTTCCCTGGATGATTTTCATAATATTCCAAGACATTTAAAATAATCCTTAAATTATTCTTTATTTGTCTTTTAGGTAGGAAACCCTTTTGATCTGTATGAATAAATTCTATCAAGAATTTCTTCATTCTTTCTGCCATTATCAAAGCAAAAGTTTTATAATCCACATTTAATAATGATATTGGTCTATAGTTTTTTATTTGTGTGAGGTCAATATCTTCTTTGGGTATCAAGGTAATATTAGCTTCTGACCACAAGTTTGGTATTTTTGTCTCTAAGAAAATTTCATTACACAGTTCCTTCAGAATCAGGCTTAATAAGTCCTGGAATACTGTGTAGAATTCTGCAGGAAGTCTGTCTGGACACGGAGTCTTATCTTTTTTTGCCTTTTTATGGCTTCTATAATCTCCATCGATAATTTCCGGTTTAGTATATTTCTAATATTCTCTAGGACTCTTGGCAAATCACTTTCTTTCAAGTAAGCCTGAATTTCCTCTTTAGAAACCACCTCTGCCTTATAGAGTGCCTCATAATAGGCCTTAATAAGCTGTTTCATTGCATCGTTATGAAAATGTAGCTCTCCTTTTGAGTCTTGTAGTTTACTTATCAGTCTTTTTTCCTTTTCTTTCTTTAGCCTATATGCTAGCCATCTTCCCGGCTTATTGGCATTTTCAAAGAAATTCTGTTTAGACCGTTTGATCTGTTGTGCCAATATATCCATCTCTGCCAAGTTTAACTTATGTTTTATTATCTCCATTTGTTTCTTAAGGATTTTTTTTTTGTGGATCAGATTGTAATTCAAATTCTAAATTTTTAAGTTCTTCTCTCAGGTTTGACTGTAATTGTTTCTTTTCTTTCTTCTTTTTGACAGTATATGTTATAGTCAAGCCTCTAAAATATGCTTTGGTCGTGTCCCACACATTTTGAAGGGAGGTTTCTTCTTTCCTATTTATTTTGAAGAAGAATTCTATTTCCCTTGTCGCTAATTGTAGAAATTCTTTCTCTTTCAGTACAGATCTGTTCAAAGACCATCTTAATTTTTTCTTGGTACCTTTCCAGGTCATTTTTATTGGGTTATGGTCTGCCCAGACATTAGTTTCTATCTCAATATCTTGTATTATCGTTTTCAAGTCATAAGATGTCCATATCATGTCAATTCTAGACCATGAATTACATCTATTTGAGTAAAATGTATATTGTGATTTTTCTGGATTCATCTCTCTCCATATATCTTGAATAGACAATTCTTCTTTCATTTTTAAAAGGGCTTTAGGTAAAGTATTTTCCCCTTTTCTCCCTTGTTTATGGCTTTTATAGTCCCGGGATGAATCTGCTATTGCATTGAAGTCTCCCAATATACAAAGATTTTGGTAGTTTAAGTCCATTATTTTGTTGTGTAATTGGTGGTAGAATTGCTCTTGCTTATCATTAGGTGCATATATTACAACCATCAGTATCTGTTTTTGATTGAGCATAATTTCCACCATTAATATTCTCCCCTCTTCATCTACATAAACTTGTTTAGGGTTCATCTTTTCTTTTGAGGTGCAAGTGTGGAATAAAGCTTACCCATTTTCGGTTGTTCTAAAATTCTAGCGTGTTGTCTCTTAATATGTGTTTGTTGTAAGCAGATTATGTCCATTTTTAGCTTTTGTAGTTTAGTAAAAGTTTTTCTCCTCTTTGATGGAGAATTCAATCCATTTATATTTATTGATAAGATTCCAATCTCGTCCATTGCTTTAGTTGTATCTGGATCTCAATCTTCTAGGCGATCTTATCTGTCTCTGATCTCTCGGTCTTGTTTCTTCCTCTGGTGTGGTCTTTTTAACTTCTTCCTCCTCTAAGTGTTGAGACACTCCTACAGTACCCATCTCCTCTTGTTTTTTAGATTCAGGGTCCCCTTTTTCCAAAAAGGCTCTGTGCTTATCGAAGAATTCCGCTGCTTTAAGCGAGGTATCCAATCTATATCTTTTCGAGTCCCAGAAAATTAGTATCCCTTCTGGAACCAACCAAGTTCCTTTGTTAATCAATTTCCTAGTTAAAAACAAATAGTCTCTTCGAGCCTCTCTAATCCTTCTAGAGATTTGCTTAAGGACTAGTATTTCTTTTTCTTTGTATTTTAAGGGTTGGTCTCTTACTATTCTCAAAATCTCATCTCGTATAGATCTTTTAAGGAATCTAACATGGACTTCTCTAGGAACTCTGTTTCTTCTGGCATAGCCTGAGTTAACTCTGAAGGCCTGGTCTATATCTCCTTCCATTTGGGTCTTTCCCATTCCTAAAAGGTCTGCAAGTAGCTCAACTATCAGTCCTAACACATTCTCATCCTTCTCTTCTATTATGTTTTGGAATCTTACAAAGTATGATGCTCTTTCCATCTCTATGACCGCAAGGGAATCTTCCAGTTCCATATTTGTTTGAGCCAGTCTTTGATTCTCCTCTTGTAAGGACGCTAATTTATGATCAACTTCCACTGATTTATCTTCTACCTTTGGGATCCTTTGTTGGTTATCTGTAATCGCCTGTTGAAAGTTTTCAATTTTTTGAGTCATTTTAGCAAAATCATTTTTCAGAACTTCATAATTTTTATCAAGATCTTTTTTCAAAAAAGTCAAGGAGGCCGCCTGGGCTGCAATTGCCTGTAGTATTGCCTGGGTGTCCTTTTGTTGCCAAGGGAAACAATGTACGTTCTACAATTGGATCAAAAAAATCGTTATAATAATGAGCCACTATAAAAATACCTTCTGAACTGCAAAATATTTAAATATAGAAAGCATCTTACAGAGGTGTTCACTGAAGCAAGATTTGAGCAGCAGGATACAATATTTAACCAAGTTCCTTGTATCAAACATACTTGTATTTGTATTATCTGAATGTCATTCTGATTGTATAGCAATAGCACTTAGACTTATATACCGCTTCACAGTGCTTTATAGCCCTCTCTGAGTAGTTTACAGAGTCAGCCTATTGCCCCCAACAATCTGAGTCCTCATTTTATCGACCTCGGAAGGATGGAAGGCTGAGTCAACCTTGAGCAGGTTAGACTCGACTGCCAAACTGCTGGCAGCAGGAAGTCAGCAGAAGTAGCCTGCAGTACTGCATTCTAACCACTGCGCCACCAGGGCTCTTATATTCCTTGGAATAACAAAGAGGATTATTTCCTGAAGCAAAATGAGAACTAGGAAATTCACATTTGACTAATTTAACTATGCATGCATAAAAACCCCACTTAACTGTAATGATCCACCTAATTTGAAAAGGGGGCCTATTTAATATAGCAGTATGGATGGAGTGGAAATGGAGAATATTGCATAGAAGTCAGCCTTATTATCTTCTTTTTCTTTTAAAAAAACAACAACCTAGGTCTATAGTTGTAAGAAGTAAAGTTGTACTGGTGAAGCTATTGGTTATGTTTGCAATTAAATATATTTACTATAAGGTAAATAACAGTCACAACTGAGATTGGCAATTTGGTTGTTAAGCAAAAGGGTCACTAAGTAAAATTGCAACTGTGCTTATCTTCCTTCAGCTTTACTTTACAAACCTGCAAAGATTATAAATGTCAGAATTAGTCATAAGCTTACTTTTTACATTGTAATTACTATCATAATTGAAAATAATCTTTAAACAAAAGAGTTGCTAAACAAGGACTACTTGTGCAGTTGTAAATGAAAGTTTATGTAACTGCAAAATAGTAAGTTGTGTAATATTGAATTTACTTTCATTAGGTGAAGAAACATAAAATAGCTTCTTCATCCACACATTTGGGAATTATATATTGTGGCATACGGAATCTTAGAATCCTAAACTTGTGATAGTGTATATTGTAATCCAAGTATTTTACTTTTCTGAATGAGGAATATAAATTTTTAACACTGCATATATAAAGAAGTCTAGCTTATCAAATGATACATCTAATCTTTTCAGAAATTTCTGGTTACAAATATTTAAAGAAAAGAAATACATGCCTAATTCTAGATATCAAACTCGTAATATATTATGATAATTTAAAATTCATGCCAGCTCTTCTGAACCATTTAAGATTTTTTTCCCCTAGCTTCTCCTGGAATGCTTTCTTTCAGACTGGGACTACTAACTATTACATCTAATTGTAAAAGCTTGGCTTTATTTATTTTTCTTATTAATCAAATCTGTATAGCTGTCCAGCTTATAAAAAGCAATTCTGAGCAACCTACAAGAATCAAGTAAAACAACGAGTATAAAACCAATTAATTGTTCATTACAGCAAAGGTCTCATCACCAAAGTCAATTAATGCTTGCCCAGTATAGTTTTGCTGATGGTTTTCCACCAAGAATTTTAAGAAGACATCAAGGGAATCTTGCACTTGAATATAAACTGACTAAAGTTCATATATAACTAATAAAAAACACATTAAAAAGCCTCACATATATACAAAGGCACAAAAACAACTCTTTTCAGGCAAGAAGGAATAAAAATAACTTTGAAAGATTTCAAAGCAATTGTCTAATATCTAATCTTGATTTAGAAAATTGTTATTACAAAACAACAAATATTCTCCTTAGAAAACCTACAGTTCAGAATTATTTTGTGGACTCACATTAAGGAAGCGAGAAGCAGTCAAGGAGATCAATAGTTTAACAGATTGATGTTTTTAAGTTTATTCAGGTTTATTTCAGTTATTCAGGTTAAAAGAAACTATGGAATCCAGTTCTCTTTAACAAAGATTTAAAATACCAAATTATATCTCTTTCCAATTTACATATTTCCTTTCATTTGGTCACTCTATCACAATAGTAGGCAACACAAGTCACTACTGATGAAATGACATTTTTGAAAATAGTCTGAGGGCTAGATATTTAATACTCATAATTTAAAAAATAATAATAGAATTTCGTATGTTCCTACCGCATCAAATTCTGCTTGATCATCTTCAGGGAGGTCACTTGTTTCATAAACATCAGGCTCATTCCTGGCCTGAAAAACAATGAGAAAAAAATCAGAATATTAATCCAGATTCTGAAGGGACCTACTACAATAGCATTTCCTTAAAAAAAGATCTACCATTAATTAATAACAGTATGAATTAACTCTTTTTATCTAAAGAACTAAAATCAGAGAACATAACAATATGGACCACACTTAAAGTTAAGTAATAGGTTTTCCAAACTTTTCTTTTGTAAGATCTTTGTATATTTTTATTTTTAATTATCTTATGTTTTATGTTGCCCAAAGGCAGGATAGAGTTGGGAAACTTAAAAATAAATAAATCCCACATACTGGCCCAGAGAATATTTATTAGCCCATTCACAATTTAAAGCAGCTGTTTTCAATTATTCAGCCTTAATAAAGCCTTTTCAATAACAAGTAAAGATTCAAAGGGAAAAATTCAAGGGAGATTAATGAACCTGACTGAATTGCATGTATAATCTACAGACTTATTTGTGGTGTTTCCTTACTTAGAAAATACATAGCGATGGTTAAATCAGTAGTTGATATTACCACTTCTGCTGTTCAGAAACAGGCCTATAAACTCCAGCAGAATCACAAACTATTGGCCTCATCAGTATTAAATCAACTCAGGCAACCAGGTACATGGTCATTAGCAAAAGGCATGGTGGAGTAATTTAAAAAAACTCTCAGCAGAAAAATGTACATCCTGTGACCATCTCTGGTGCAATGAGAAATATACACGAGGGCAATTCGGAAATAAACTTCCATTTGGTTATCAATGACAGACACTCGCAGATATAGAACTTTTATTATACACATTAGAAAACTACAACATTACATTACGACATAATCGCCATTCAAATTGAGGCACTTGTCATAACGTCTTACAAGATTTGAAATTCCTTCGCAGTAGTCGCTCGGCACCAAATCTGGGCTATTGGGGGGGGTGTTGATCAAAAACATCCCAATGGAACTGCTTCAAAAGTTCTTGGGTGCGTCTAGAGATGTGCGGGCGAGCATTATTGTGAACCAACACCACACCGGAAGTGGTGTCATAGAAAATCCCGCCAAATGTGACGATGCCAAAGGAGTGCTAGTGAAGTTCATGGAGTGTGGTTTGACCATTAATTCAGACTTCTATTGAGAAACGTTATGAAAACTCAGGCGAGCCATCCATAACAAGCGCTGGGGCATGCTGACTTCCAGTGTGGTGGAAGTCTTGGGTACACTGGGTACACTGCTAGATGTACACTGCTAGATGTACCCAAGAACTTTTGAAGCAGTTCCATTGGGATGTTTTTGAGTGCCCAGTAGAGCAAAATGTTGCTCAAATGTGAACAGTAAATGTTGCCCAAATGTAAGCAGTAAGGTCACATACCTGCAAAAATATGGGAAAAGCAAATGTCCTTTCAAAGGAATGAGGGGAAATTCTATATGCAGTGAAAAATGAAACATTCTGCAAATCAGCTTTTGACAATAAGAAACCATATTATTTCAGAATAGCCCTCTTAACAAAAAAAATACCACAATGTCTGAATTAAACAACAACAACCAATTGGGTTAGGCAGAACTCATTCAGTTTTATCCTATTAAAGCCCTGCTGATTGCTGGCATATTTCCTAAAATATAAAGTAGTCTTCCCTAACACTGTACATTTAAAAAAAATATGGAATCCACATATTTTAATCAACTTTTAATTCATTTTTATTTTACAGTACAACATACAGACGAAACAAAGCTGCTTAGTTAGCAATGTTTATTCTAGCTAGGTGTTGGCTTTCCAGAATCTCAAGAAGAGAAGGCCTTTCCCATTTCCTGCTATGCAAGCTGCCAGGGACTGAATGCAGAATCTCCTGTATGCAGAGTAAGCCGTTAACCACTAAGCAATAATCCCTCACAAATGCTGAATTACTCCAATGACAAGACAAAATAGAGAGATGTTGCTACAGGGCATGGAATGTGCCATCCCTTAGGGTTCCTGTCTACTCCAGATAAAATACCCATGAAGTGTCTGCAACCCAAACCTTAGGTTATATCCTTCAATGTGATACTAGACCCTTTTTAACTGAGACAAGCACAATTTATTGATTATTGTATTGTCTGGCAGTTCAGTCAGCAACTAACATCAGCAGCTTTTCATTCTCTCATACCCTGCATTTAAGACATTGGAACAAAAGTATCCCTCTGTATTGCCATCATACTTGTCTTTAGAGAAAAGTGCCATAGGATTTGCACACCATGTTATCACTAATAGATACTTATATTCTGGAATAGCTTTTGATGGGAATATCTAATTTTCATGTTCTTCGTTCAACTATATTTGATCACCCTGGCAGTGGTGGAGAAAAGCCAGAGAGAAGTGTAAAGTATTTGGGGGTGGGGGGATGTGGGAGTGAGGAAAAGACTCTAAGAAACATTTTGCTTATACTTTCTCTGTTTGTGTCAACTCTACAATGAGTTGGTACAGTTTGCACCAACAAAATCACATGCAACATTCATTATCAACCTTTTCTTCAATTTCCATTATGGCTCTTTTTCACCTAACTATATAAACACAAGTTTAATTAAGTCCAGATATAAACAACAGCCAACAGACACAGAGAGCCTTGCATTCTGAAAAGTGTGGGAAACGAGCTGGCAACATCTGTCCTCCAGAATATTACACAATACTCCCTGCTCTTTCTGCAGGGGATCCCCGCCTGTCTGCACAACCTCAGGGGCACTCCTTTCTTAATGGCATCCCGTCATCCCGCCTGCCAGATACAAACGTCCTTCGGGATGAGGCTGAGCTTTA
>NW_015387786.1:488809-504043 GCF_001527695.2 Protobothrops mucrosquamatus | reverse complement strand
TAGATTATTTTCTTGTGGCATAATCTGGCACAATATTTAGAGCATTCAAGAGCATGTTGAGCAAAATGAATGCATACAGAGTGTCTACACATAAATGTAAATGTATTCATAATCAAGAGCAGAATATTTTCTATGGCATTTATGAAAGCAAATGTCCTTATATAGGTATTACTATAAAATGATGAGAGTGTTTAAAACAAACAGGGACAATCTCATGTTTATATTCAAGATATTTTCAGTTGTATCATGGAACTTAAACTGTTCTTTAATCAAAAAGCAAAAGGAAATGACTGCACAAAATAATAGCAATGACATTTAAAAGACATTTTTAAGTGCCTGTAGTTTTTAATAAATATTTTTCCCTTCTAGTTTCACATGTTCACCATTTTAAGAAGCAGGAGAGAGAGAGAGAGAGAATTATCAGCTTCCTTGATATAAGGAACAATTATTATCACCTTAATGACTGTATCTCTGAGTATGTCTATAAATGTCACAAATCTTTCTTCCCAAATCTTCTTGGGTATTTTCTATCTTGAAGTTGAGAGCCTCCAGTATGATCCTCTAATTCAGTGATGGCGAACATTTTAGAGACCGAGTGCTCAAAACCTGGCCCTGCCTCCGCTCCACCCCCTGCCCTGCCCCGACTCTGCCCCCCATCCCCCACCCCACCTGCCCGCAGAGCCACTCACCACCTCCAGGGCCCGCCACAGATCGCCCAGGCAGCTCAGCAGCGCTATGGCGGTCACGCCCTCTGCCCGCGCCCTGCAGCATCAACTGTGCATGATGGGATGTGATGGCAGAGTCTTGTCTACGCTGCCTGGCTGCCATGTCCTTGGCTGCGCTGCTCTGGGTGGGCCATGCTCAGGGGCGACTCTCCTTCGGGGGGCTGCTGGAAAGGAGGGGGTCATGGGGGGAGGTGAGGCTGGGGCAATGGCCCCTGTGCCCACAGAGAGGGCTCCGAGTGCCACCTCTGGCACCCATGCCATAGGTTCGCCACCACTGCTTTAATTGTTGAGCTACAATTCTCATCAAGCCTGACCTGGCTGGAGATACACAAAGTTTATAGCTGCCCTAACTCTGCTCTTCCATCAACCCATTCCTTTCTCCAGACCTACATGGCAATTGATCTTAGGAATCTTTTCCTATTCTTCTTTGTACGAGAAAGTAGCACTGAACAGGCTGCAGGACCTTGAAAAATAGTTCTTGGACCTAAGAACTTTAGAGAATACCACATTTCCAAAGAGCTTTGGACTCTTGGGGCCTTAGTAAGAGTAAACTGGAAATTGATTCTGAATGATGAAATAGAAGGCAAGATCATTTCCAAAGACAAGAAAGTAGAACAGCTGAAGAAAAAAAAGGCTTTTGTTAGAAGACTCCCAAATTGCAGTTTGTCTATAGGAGTTGCAATAGTACAAGATCAATTGTGAAAGAGCTAAACTTTTAGGTAAGAGCTCTATGATATTTGCATATAAAACAAAATGACTGCTGACATCTTGAACATTTCTTTTATAACATGAATGTAATCCCCTAAATGAGTTCAAAACATTTTATTATTTTTTTTAATTGGAAAAAAAAGAACCAGTATGGCATAATGGTTAAAGATGTTGGACAAGAAAAGGGAAATCCAGATTTTAGCCCATCCTCAATCACAAAAGATTTTGGGTAACTTTGGGCCAGTCATTCTCTTTTAGTTCAGCTATCTCACAATGTTGCTGCTTTGAGAAAAATCAGAGAAGGAAATGCTATGTACAACACCTTGAGATCTTGAATGAAAAACAGGATGCAAATCTACATATTTTTTTTACTAATAATCAGGCTGGAATACCCAATTCACTAAAGTAAAATGGGACTTGCTTGTTCCCATTATGATTCTTATGTATTGAATTGCCAAACCTTTTCTGTCTCTGTGATCCAATTTGATTTGGGTCATAGAAGACTTGATTTTCCCCACACCTATTTTGAAAGAAACATTCAATTTATTCTTTTCCTTTAATGTGCTATATGAAAACTTAGCCAGTTTGACTTCCATCACAACAGATAAAAGAAAATATAGATATCACATACAGAAGCTATCATTTGCTCAGCTGTCACATTTATTACTTTCCCCAACTTACTGCTAACTTGATGAAGTATTCAGTACCAGGGGAAAGGTCTTCTATAGTATAGTTCTGAAAAAGATCTGTAGAGTTATAAATTGCATCCCAAACTATAGATTTTTTCTCTTTCTTGGCAATGTACAGGATATAGCTATATACCAGTCCATTTACTTCCTTTGGAATATCCCACCTGCAAAAAGAAGCAACACATAATTGTACAACAATTAAAGAGGGCAGTGAGGGAATATGTAATAATAATAATAATAATAAAGTTGGAAGGGACCTTGGAGGTCATCTAGTCCAACCCCCTACTCAGACAGGAAACCCTATACCATTTCGGACAAATGGCTGTCCAGTTTCTTCTCAAAAACTTCCAGTGCTGGAGCATTCACAGCTTCTGGAGGCAGGTTGTTCCACTGGTTAATTGTTCTAACTGTCAGGAAGTTTCTCCTTAGTTCCAGGTTGCCTCTCTCCTTGGTTAGTTTCCACCCGTTGCTTCTTGTCTTGCCTTCAGGCGCTTTGAAAAATAGCTTGACTTCCTCTTCTTTGTGGCAGCCCCTGAGATATTGGAACACTGCTATCATGTCCCCCCTCGTCCTTCTCTTTGTTAAACTAGACATACCCAATTCCAGCAACCATTCCTTATATGTTTTAGCCTCCAGTCCCCTAATCATCTTTGTTGCTCTTCTCTGTACTCTTTCTAGAATCTCAACATCTTTTTACTTATTTACTTAGAGCAGGGGTTTCCTCCCTGAGCAGGGGATTGGACTCGATGACCTCCAAGGTCCCTTCCAACTTTATTATTAATTCTAAACTTGGCCCTTTTATGACTTGTGGACTTCAACTCCCAGAATTCCTCAATCAGCGTGCCTGGCTGAGGAATTCTGGGAGTTGAAGTCTACAAGTCATAAAAGGGCCAAGTTTGAAGACCCCTGACCTAGAGAGTGAAAACTAATGTAGTCATCAAGCAACTTGGGGCAAGTATTGAAGAACAAATAAAGCAACATAGAAAACTTTTTAATACAAAATTTGTAGCAGGGTGCAAATTATTTTGATATTGCAGTTAGAGTGATAATATCTTGATCATACCACAAAGTCTTCTCCCTGTATTACTATTTGCACAGAGGCTATGACCATATGTAGGTTACACTGATTGCATAAAGACTAATGGAAATTAACTTGGCAAATGGTAATCAAAGATTTACAGAGCCACTATACTAATCACTTCTGTGCATTTAATCATAGTAAATGTATGTCACAGACCTTATTTGTGATTTAATTCACTAGAATTCTTGCATAAATTGATACTATATGTGTCACAGGTAGAAAAAGAACTTGGCGCTGTCATTCTTTAACCCTTTCTTATAGGGCTTGATTTCCAGACTCTTCATCATCTTGGCAGTCCTTTTTAAAACTTTTTAAAACTTGCTCAAATCTGCCACTGACCACTTAAACAATGGGACCCAGAACTAGACATAGTTAGCTGAAGTGCCCAGAATAAGAACTCAAAAGGAGAGCTATTATGTTTGCCAAGATTGTACCACTCCAGTGCTACTAAGTAAAAAGAACAAATTTTACTTAACTGTGCTTCTACTGTTCTAGAATCCAAAATTATCAGGACTGGCACATCCACGTGAACTGGGGGGAGATCCGTTGTAAGCACTGTGATCTGGGTACTGTTTTTGCAGCCAACCATTGTGCAAGCAGAGATTAAAAAGTGGTATGGTGTAAAAACTTTTAAATCTACAAAAAGGGGATAATAGACATGAATAGTCATTGTATGTAATAAAGCATTCTCAAATATTTATCTGCCATATTTCTGTACATTGTAAATGTCAATTAGTTACCACTCATATAAAAATAGCTCCTGAATTATAGTGAAAAATATAATATACAAAATGTAATCATACAAATTAATAACAAGAATATGTAGCTAAATTAATTTTTATATACTGATTTAGGATTTTGTGACTGGTATCTGTTGGGCAACATTGGGCTTCAGGTTTTAGTGACCATCATCTAGATCAGACATGTCAAACTCACGATGTCACGTGACGTCGCGCAACGTATCGGGACGGTTTTGTCATTGCCGGCAATGGGGTGGATGCGGCTTCCGGATGACGCGTCCGGCCCGCGGGCTGGCAGTTTGACACCCCTGATCTAGACAACAGATTTCCTGGCAATTTGGCTGGCAACTTCAGAGACATTGTGGTCTGCTAGTAACTAAGTAGAGACAGGGCTCCTGTCTTTTTGGCCCAGAATTCTGCTGCTAATTAGTCTTTAGACAAACTGGTTTCTATTTGATGCAGGTTGGTAGGGGTGGTCTCTCATTGGCTCTTTGTGCTTGATTCTGATTGGTTGCTTTGGTGGCATTGGCTCTTGATTGGTCCTTTGTTCATGTCAGCTTCCAATTGACCAATTAATTAGTCCCTACTCAATTGTCTGTAGACTCAGTAGTGTACTTTACACCATGGAAGACAATGCGCACCAGACTTTCTCTCCAGACTTTCAGACAGGGATTTTCCTCAGCATTGTTCGAAGATACTTAAGAAGAAATTTATCAATTTATAATTTTTGAAGGGTTGTGCACCACAACTGAGAGAGTGCAGGGTATAATTTGGTGATATAGGGACATTTGGAGGGTCAGAGATGAAATTTGTCATCTTTCCCCCCTAGGATGTTCAGGATGGGAATGGCAAACGAACCTTTCCTGCTCTACATTTAACATCTACCCTGCCCAGTCATCAATTGCTATTTTTCCAATCAGTTTTAGAGGTGATGATGACAGCTTTTAAAACTGGGAAAGAGTAGTTTTTTCTTAACAGTGTCTGACTCTTGTTTTTATTCATAATGCATTACAAAATTAATAACAATAACAAAAACAACAACTTGCTGCCACTTCAACTGCTCATTTTAAATAAAAGCAAGACTGAAATGAGATCTTTATTTTTAGATACCAAAGAAACAATGATTCCCCCCCCCCAGATATAACATGATAAATAAACACAAAAGTAGGAGACAGAGATGTTAACAAGTTTCAACAGCCTTGGTTGATTTCTACCAACAATGAACTACATGAACCACACATTTAAATCAAACCAACATCAATTACTTGCCACATCTGATCCAATTTATACTGCTTGTCGGAAATTGACCTACTCAAGTGCTTCATAATGGATCAATTGCTTCAACAGATGCAGGTAGAAACATAAATCTAAATCCTGGTCTCTCCCCTAAAACTCTAAGGTTACTGTTTGTCAAGCCCTCCTGATTATGGCTTCTTGTTTTCCATTTGCTTGATTGGATTATTTGCATAAGAGCAAATGTAGGCAGTTGTGGACATGAAAAACAGATCATTCTAAGACGCATTAGAAATGATTCAGCAAAAATTATCTGGAGTTGCCTTGAAAAGAAAGGCAACTCAGTATATGGAAGTCTCATGGATTCATGTCAAATAAACTACAATTTACTCTAAAGATCACAAGTTATATGCTATTTAACAATTGATTTTATGCCTTTCTTGCAGAAATTTCATTGATTTCAATTTACAAAGTGAACCAATAAACAGACAATGATTTCCTTTTAACTTTCTACAGAAATTGAATATTTTATTATGTTATTACTCACACCCACATTAGTAAATTAAAATCCAGTCATTGCCCTTTTTAATCTGTAAGGTATCATATTTATCAACAGCATAGCTCATTCTAGCTAAACTGTTTAATATGATGACATGTTTCAGCCTTTATTCCACACTAAAGATTTGGTTGTACACACTTTCTTTGCTATTTATTTCTTCACAACTATATCGATCACTAAGCTTGAAAAGTTTACATTTGCTTTAATGTTAAGATATAATGGATGCTACACATGGCAGTGAAGTGTGATGGTACTGGCCTAATTCAAAAAAGCATTGGTGACCTAGCTGTGAAGTTTTTAAGGAACTGCAAGCTGTTCTAAAATAGTTTCATTTCCAACACCTTTTCCTATCTTTACTGACAAAATGTTTTGAGCTAATAGTCATTGGATCTCCAGACCATTTAGGAATTTAAAAGTTAATGTTGCATTTCAAATTGGACCCAGAAATGAACTGGAACTGAAATCAGAAAGGACTGCCATAATATAAACACCTAGATAGTCCCTATCAACATCCCTCTGGCTTACCTTTGATCAGCTGATTTCTGGGCTGTTTTAGAGGTAGCATCACTACATATAATTTATGACAAAATGTAAACTCAAGCCTTTAAATCACCCCCAAACTCCAGACAGTTTGCATTAAGGAAACAATAAATATATTCATATTATAATAAATAACAAAACACCATAAGCAACTTTAATGGGTAAAAAAAAACTGTGCTAGATTTCTGTAAATGCTCTATAAGAAATGTGCTTGTGAAGTTATTTCTGACAGAAGTGTGAGGAATCTATGAATTTTAAGAGCAATAGATTCCAAAGGGAAGGGATTCCCACAGATAGTGGTTCTGTACTCATTCCTTCTCCTGTCGTTTCTATGCTGATTATACATGGTGGGGGACTCATAGCATCCCCTCACAGGCATAATCAATGGGAAGAGTAGACAATACATTTCAATAATGGCTAACTGAAGTATAAGGATTGTAGATTGCTATGGTTAAAACCTATATGATCATAATTAGTATTTCAATTTAAGATGATAAAAAAACTTTGCTCTATATGAGGGTTCTTAAAAATGTTGTACCCAAAAGAACATTTACAAACAATTTAGTGAATTAATCCACTGTCGTAATTTCTAAGGTGCCTTGTCTTCTCATTCAGATAAATAGACAAGGCACCCACCAACAGTATCTCCACCTTATCTAGTTTAAGTCTCAATTATATTTCTCTTCTTCAGCAATTAATATTGATAGAGAACATCTACTCCCTCACTTGAATTTGACAAAAATGAGAACTGTGTTATCTGTATTGGTGACAACTCTCCCCTCATCTCAAAACAAAACAAAAAAACCCCTCTTCTCCTAATAGTTTAAAATTGATCTGCACAGTTTAGGCAGTAAATGTGTAGGAGATGGCCAGGCTGAGCCCGAGGGAGGGGTCAAATGCATCATAAGTCACGAGTCCCTATATATTTGCAAGAGATCTAAGTCCAGCTCACTTTGAATGCCTTTCTTATCTCCCACTCATTTCCCTTGAACATTAGTTGATCAGATTCTTGTAGAGAGCTTAAGCTTGCAATAAATCTTTATACTCATTTGAACTGCCTGAATCTCCTGATTTCCCCAGAGTGTGACAAAATATAATAAAACAAATTTGCAAAAATAATGGGAATGTCAGTATTTTGAGATTGGTAAAATCAGCAGACAGGACTTAGAATATATTTTAATGTGGTTAGGATATTATAGCAAATTAATCTTGAAATCATATCAAAGTTCACCTCCAATTCATTTTACCTAACATAATCAAGCAGTTATTTTGAGATGATTTCTGCTGCTTTTTAATTTCCCAAGACTTCAGATATCTTTTCTGTAATAACCAAGCATTTTCTTCCTTCTTCTGTGATTGAAACCCACATTTCATCAAGCCATCACCACCATCAGAATCACTCCCTTCTATTTGTGAAGATAGGCCTGGTAGCTAAATAAGTCTGAAACTTTTACACAAAGCTTCCCTTCTCTTGTTGCCCAACAAGATAAATTGTAAAGACAATATGGCAGGAAACAAGGAGTCTTTTTCCTGATGATCACTGTCTATTGAGTTTGGAGGAAATGGTGCTTGTGTGAGTTTTTCCTATGGAAAACATTTACAAACAATTAATCTATTTAATTAAGCCACATGATGGATAAGTGTGATTTCTGGGGAAGAAATGGAGGACTGAAAACGAACTCCACAAAAAGTAGAGCTGATGACCATGGTGGAATGAAGAGCCAGATCTTTGATAATTCCTCTCTGGACAAGGAGGGGATTTGAGATCACTGATGAGTGCTCCAGACAGCTGCTTCTCAATGGAAAACTTTATAATAGTGGTGTCCACTGGGTTTAGAGCTCCAGGAGATAAGGGAATAAGCTTTGAAAAGATGCTAAGTTCACATATTTGCTTTTCTAATCACTTACACAAATAGCTTGTTAAGTTTTCTTTTTTTATTAAAAAAAATAAGAATGTCAATGTGGAAAAGGAAAAAAAAAGCAAATTAATTCTTTCTTCACATTGTTCTCTAGGAACTCCTTTAAAGCTAACTTTTAAAAACATATGGAATATTGCCCGTTAGCTGGGGTCTCAGATCTAAATAGTAAATTGATGATATGTTACAAGTCAAAGAAGAAGTTATGGTAGCTGCTTCTTCTTCCCTAAAACATCAACAAAATCTGCATACTTTTCTGGCAAAAAATGAAGTTCAGAGAACAGTGTGAGAAGGAGAAAATGAAAAGGGTCAAATGCCTACAAACAGTGTCATTGACATTTTGGAGAGGAAAAGAAACTGCTTATTGTTTCCAGTGAATATTAGAATTACTGTGTTTCCCTGAAAATAAGACCTACCCCAAAATAAACCCTAGCTTGATTTTTTCGGGGACTAATATAAGCCCTACTCCAAAAATAAGCCCTAGCTTTAGGTCGAGGCGCATGCCTAAAAATTAAGCTAGGGCAAGAGTGGGGGGGGGGTAGAGCTACGCCAGGTGCCCCGCACCTGCTTATTGTTGTAGCCAGACCTCCTACACCCCAACACCTGCCTCTCCTCCCCTGTCCACATCTTCTGCGGCTGCTCGCCACCGGGGCAATGAGCACGAGTGGCGATCAGGAGCCGCAGAAGAAGTGGATTAGCTGGATGGGGCTGTTGGTGCCACCACTGACAAGTGAGACCATGGAGAAGGCATCCCCCCAAAATAAGATCTGGTGCCTCCTTTGGAGGCAAAATGAAACATAAGACCGGGTCTTATTTTCGGGCAAATACCATATGTGTCTGAAGTCAGTCTACCCAAGCATAATTAGGACATGGAAGGAACCAAGACTTTATGGTTGTTTATACTCAATTCCAAAGGAGTCATATGATGCAGTATGGGAGCTGAATTGAGAGGTCTTCTGCTGTCAATTCATCCCCACCTGCATAGGCTTTTCCAATAGTTGTGAAGCTAAGCCATATGGATGCAGCATAGTCACATCTATGAAATTAGCATTCACCCAAGAGCCCAAGTGAACCAAGAGTTCAATCTGAAAGCTTACAGAGGTGCAAAGGCTAATAGGTATATTGTCTGGTTGCAGTTGCAATTGGCTAGTATGGGGTGTTCAAGTTCCCTTTAATTATCCTTGGACTCCCTGCAGAGTTCTTAGAAGGGGAAAGTGCAAAATTTCCTTGAAGGCAAAGTTTTAGAGTGGTCTGAGCATTTTCTTACAAGGGCATACATTTCCATAGATGCAGTACCTCTAGCTGACTCTGAGCAAGAAAGCTACATGCCTTAGTGCACAACAGTAAAAACACAATCTAAAGTCTCCATTTTTTTTAATTTCTCCATTGTAAAGAGAGCTCTCTTATTGCTCTAATTTGCATGGATTCTACATCATTGGAATCCAAGGTGGCAATGGGGAGGAGTGATGAATAGGTGCAAAACTTCTGTGCCTCAACTCCTCAAAACTGCTATCAGTTATCATGAAAAGCTGAAAGGACTCTTCCAGATCTTTCCTGTCTTACCAATTCATCTCTTATTTCATTGGAAAGTCCTTCCTGAAATTGGTCAAGCAGAGGAAAATCATTCCAAGACATAAAACTAGAAATCAATCATGTAGTCATAAATTCAGTAAGTTCCTCCTGTCAGCTGTCAGATCTCCCAATTTGCAGTTGCTATTCTGGTTGAATAATCAAATGCAGCTCTAAATCTTTGCATAAAATTGTGATAGCTATCTAAATTGGTATCATTATTGTCAATGAGTGGAAGTGCCCATCTGGCTGCTTCTTCTTTAACTAGGTTTAGAACAAACACAACTTTGATCCAACATGAAAGAAATTCTGCTGACCTGGCCACAAAAAACAATTCAAACCCTATTGTGAAAATGGGGAATTTATCTTTTCTCTGCCCACCCACCTCCATCCTCTCTGATAAACTACCAGGAGAACAGAACAGAACAGAACAGAATAGAACACGACTGGCTGCAGAGCAACTTGTAGAGCTGTCCCAGATAAGGTAAGCTTTGTACAAAGTGCTGCATTGTACAGGTATGTTATTTTTGTGGCTACCTGATGTTAATGTTGAAATAATTATTCAGCCGCTTGTTCTGCAGACAGTGGTGTCTCGAGATTGTGTCTCGAAGTTGTGTCACCATATTCTAAGTCTAGAAGTCCTCTTTAACAAGAAAGTAGGGAGGCTTTCAAAATTGATATAAGCCCTCTGAGTTTGGCAAAATAACCAAATAGGAGTATCTAGGAATATGAGAATTTACTGTAATATGGTTTTGTTATTAGAACAGAATGCTGAAAGTCCATCAAAACTCCTATCTACATCAACCTGTACATAACAAAACAAAGCAGAGTTGTTTTATATTTCTTTCTGTCATATTTACTTCTTTCTCAGAAGTCAGATATTTCTGTAATGCCTTGTCATTCTCCTCCCCTTTTCCTTGAGTCAAACCCCCATTCCATCAAACAGAATAATATCTTCATTGTTATTGCCATGAGAAACTACCATCTATAAATACTTAGAGCAAAATAAGTGCTGTATTAACAACTTAACATCCCAATCTACAAAATCCATCCAGATAGATAAAATGTCTGATGATATTAAAGACTGCTTAAAGATGTAAACGGAGTCATTTTATCCCCCAGTTCCTGTATTAATAAATTCTATCCTCTGACATTATTCTAGTAAACATCACTCCAAAGGTTTTTTAAAACATATTCTTCAATTGCTTTTAAAATAATGACATAAAAATGAGAAAACATACAAAAATAAAAATATATGTATTGCCAACGAAAAAAAATATCACAGAATGTACTTGAATAATAATCACATTAGATGTCTATACATAGTTGTAACTATTTATAGTTAAAATGATATATTATCTTTTTTCTTTTAGTTGTTTTTCCCCCTTTTTAATAAAAAAATCCTACTTTAAAACATAAAACTATAATGAAAGGATGGGAATCCTATGGACTCAGATAATAATGAATTGTAGTTCCTGTATTTGTTAATGTTGATCACACTGGCTGAGTCTGCTGATAGTTGTATTTCACTAACATCTGGAAGAATGCAGAACTTTATTCCTAATCTGCTTTATTTTAAAATATGTGGAATTAGCTGGCAATAACCCACTCAAAGGTCTTTTTTTTTTTTTAGGAAGTAGATGTATTCAATTGGCTTTTAGCTGTTGATGTCTTCAGATTATTGCTACCATCATCTAGGTGAAAAGTTTTTATGGGCAATGTGATTCTTGCAAGCAAAACAGGGAGGACAGTATCAGAATCACAACTTTGTCTATGAAGCCAACATAATTTACCAGTTCTCAAGATGATGATTCAAATATACAGCAAGTCTCTGCACAATATTATATTACTATCAATTTGTCCAGCCAGGTGTCAGTGACATTAACAATAAAATCGTGATTTTGAATCTATAAAAGTTACATGTTACTTAAGCATTTTTTAAAGTAATAATTTCGATTTTAGATAGGAGCTCTGTAAGAACACATCAAGGGGACACCTGATGGGGGAAAGAGTTTTAGGTGTATAAAATAATAATCTCCAATTGTGTAATCCTACTCCTCAGAATAAAACATGCTGAGACTTACTCTTCAAAACAGATATGCACAGAATTAAACTGTACATATCTTGCAGTTTAGACATGCTTCTAAATCTCACAGAGTACAAAAAAGTTCCACTACAATAGTTTCCTTCTTTCTAACACACACAAATACACAATCATCATGCACAGCACAGGTAATGAAACTTCAGGGATCTTGTCAAAAAAATAGCGTAATATATAGATGAAATTTCAGGTCTTTCTTTATGATATAATTGACAACTAAATAATAATGATATTAAAATCTCACAATCAAGGGGGGATATTAACATCATTTATAATTTGTGAACAAGATCACTTGAAGTGTTAATACCACTTTACAATGCCTTGGTAAGGCCACACTTGGAATACTGCATCCAGTTTTGGTCACCGCGATATAAAAAAGATGTTGAGACTCTAGAAAGAGTACAGAGAAGAGCAACAAAGATGATTAGGGGACTGGAGGCTAAAGCATATAAGGAACGGTTGCTGGAATTGGGTATGTCTAGTTTAATGAAGAGAAGGACCAGGGGGGACATGATAGCAGTGTTCCAATATCTCAGGGGCTGCCAAAAAGAAGAGGGAGTCAAGCTATTTTCCAAAGCGCCTGAAGGCAGGACAAGAAGCAACGGGTGGAAGCTAACCAAAGAGAGAAGCAACCTAGAAAGGAGAAACTTCCTGACAGTTAGAACAATTAACCAGTGGAACAACCTGCCTCCAGAAGCGGTGAATGCTCCAACACTGGAAGTTTTTAAGAAGAGACTGGACAGCCATTTGTCCGAAATGGTATAGGGTTTCCTGCCTGAGCAGGGGGTTGGACTCAATGACCTCCAAGGTCCCTTCCAACTTTACTATTATTATTATTAAAATATTGTGCAAAAGATTAAAGAAATGTGGTTTCCCCCAAAAAGATTTCCAAAAGAAATATTTGATTTGTAAAACAGGAAATACGTAACCTCTCCAGAAAAGAAGATAAACTAGAAATACATTTGTGTACAAAAGATACACAAATGCACACAAAACAATACAAGTTCAGGCATGCACCATTTCAGAACTTTATGAGAAATATTAAGCAATATAGTGATGACTATTGAACATTGAAACAGCTTGCCTCCTGGAGTTGTGGATGCAACTAAGTTTTCAAGAAAACCATTTGTCTGAGATGGTATGAAGACTCCTGCCTCGGGCAGAGAGTTGGACTAGAAAACCTCCAATGTCCCTTCCAGCCCCATGATTCTATAATTCTAAATGGTATAAATGATAAACAAATTGTTCTGTAGCAACATGTTTTGGAACTAAAGCTAAAAATATATTGCAAATATTTAGAATCTGATAGTAATTCAGTTGTGCATTCTTCTGAATTTATTATTCCACTCGCTGCTTTCTTGATGAAACAGAGTGAACCACAATACAGTTATTTAGTGTGTAAATATCCCTCCACATAAGGTTCCTCTATTGGCTCCAACTGTTAGCCTTATTTTTCAGCATTAAATCTGAATTTCCTTGCATGGTTGGTTTAAATGAGGTCATTACATTGCCATCCACGGTTTAATTAATATTTCTTTGCTTTCTCATTTCAATTAGTGAACAGTCAAACAGAGTGGCCCTGATCCTGATCTTATTTGCCAGCATAAAAAGGGGAATGCTATCACTAAAGGTTTCAAGCAAGGTATTAATCATATAAAACAGATAATTCAACTTTATCTGGGGTAAGAACTATTAGAAATCCTGTGCAGGGATAGCCATTCTGAACAATTATTTTACAAATCTGTTTCATCAGATTTATATCAGTATAAATGGAAATGTCCTGTAGTAAATCAGGAACTAATTGCTGCAAATCTGATTCTTACATGTGGATCCAAAACCTGCTTGCTTGGAAGCATGTCGTATTGATTTAGGCAACCTGACAAATAAGTTCCTATGGGGCATTTACTGGCCAGCACTATAGAATTTTCTTGAGTATTTGACAAAACATATTAAAAAAGGAAAGATGAGGGCTTAATTGAAACAAAAGGCAATTTTGTATGCAGCAATTTGTATTTGATAGAGCATATCAATGTAAAGTATAGGCATATTTCATGAAATGTGAAGGATGTCAGATTTTATTTCAAAATATTAAGACAATATGATTCTTTCCCCATCATCATAGCTTTTTTTAGTAGTACTTGATATCTTTTAACAGCAATTTTATAATGGGATTCATTATCCAGAGAAATGGAGGTTTTCCCTCCACTAGATGTGTTCAAGCAAAGGTTGGATGGTCATAGTTTAGATTCCTGCACAGAGCAAGGAAAGAAATTATTTGAAGACCTAAATTTGTCCCTGTCACCTCTATCATTCCATGACTAAGAAAGTGCCTATTCCTTCTGCTAAGTCAAAATTAATGAAACACGTCTCTATCAATTGTGTGTGTGTGTGTGTGTGTGTGTGTATGAGAGAGAGAGAGAGAGAGAGAGAGAGAGAGAGAGAGAGAGAGAGAGAGAGAGAGAGAGAGAGAGAGAGAGAGAGAGAGAGAGAGAGAGAGAGAGAGAGAGAGAGAGAGAGAGAGAGAGAGAGAGAAGAATGTGTTAAAACCAAACTCTACATCACATAGTTCAGGCAGGATAGGAACAGTGGCCTTGTTTTAATGTGTATGTCTTTCCTCAATACTACATGTCAGAATCTTGGAAAGCAGGTCCCATAATCCCAGAACATCAGAAGCTATCAATGGTTACTCACAGAAGGAAAGTCACTTTGCAAATCTTCAAAGACATTCTCATTCCAATGATTGTTCTTTGTGATCCAAATTTTGGCACTGAAAATAGACTGCCAGGTAATGTTAAACTGCAAATGTACTAGAAAACCTAAATTAAGAGTAAATGACAGATGAAAGGATAGTGAAGCTGTAATGCAATCTTTCATGCTTTCCCATTGTAGAATTAAGCAACAGACAATCACGTTTCACAATTCCATTCTCAAGAATGCTTGTGAAAGTGCTCTTTTTAAATAATTTTTAACTTCTCAAAGAACTAATATATTTTACCTATTGCTTTATATAATACCAATATCTTGCCTTTTGCATAATTCAGACTCAAGTTATCCATTCATCAGCTGAGAAATGTAAAACTTTTAATAAATAATTGGTTCTGGGTAAAAGCAAACAGAAATAGAGAAGCTCTTTTTATCTCATCTACCTAAAAACTTAGATTTTTAAAGCAGTCCCATGCGGAATATACCAAATAAATATCTCCTCTACCACTTTTATAGTTGTTTTTCCTAAGGGAAAAGATATTTTTAACAAAGATGAAGGAGACACAAGGAGGAGATGGATGAAGCAGAGATGCAATTACTGAAAGTTGGGTGGCATACAATTATTATTATTATTATTATTATTATTATTATTATTATTATTATTATTATT
>NW_015387786.1:472179-488130 GCF_001527695.2 Protobothrops mucrosquamatus | reverse complement strand
GATCCAAGCAGTATGGCCTTTTGTAATTTATGGATGGGCAATCTGTCAATAAATAGATTTTCTCCAAGATTTTTTGGTATAGCACCCAGTAGGCCAATAACCAGAGACCACCATGGCCAGTTTATGCCATAAGCTTTCAACTTTTATTTTAAGATTTTGATACTTTGTGATCTTTTCCAATTCTTTATCTTCTATTCTACTATCCCCCGGTATTGCCACTTCAATTATCTACACTTTCTTCTTTTCAACCACAGTTAAGTCTCGTGTTTTGTGAACCACAAATTTTATCAATTTGTATTAGCAAATCCTACATTTTAACCTGCTAATTTTCAACTACTTTAGAATTGAACTAAAGTAGGAATCAGGAAATCCCACATTTTAATCTGCTCATTTTCAACTATCTCAATTCTATGTTCCCACCAAGTTTTCATTACTGACACACGATAATTTTTACAGATATTCCAGGTGACTGTGTTATGTCATTGTTTATAGTAATGTGAATGATTTTCTTACATAAGCTGAGAATATGATCTATTGTTTCTTCTGCTTCTTTGCACTGGCTGAATTTTCTGGTCAAGCCTTCCGTTTCTTTCTTTTTTTAATGTTCCAGTTATAAGCCATTGCCAGGTTTTACCTTTATCTCTTTCCCCCTTGAATTTTGTAGAAATTGTCCATGTAATGCTTTATCTTGCTAGCACCATGTTCTTATTTTTATTACATTATTTCAATATTCATGTTTTGCTTCCTGTACACTCAGTAAGTTCCAATTTTTAACAATGTTTTTTCTTGGCTGTTTTCTACACAATCAGCCAATGTATGTTTTTCTTCTTTGACAGTTTGACTTGAAGTAAACCTCTATTTCTATTTCTGTAGGGCAGGTATAATCTATCAATATCAGCACAGGGATTCAATGCATAATGAATGTTCATCACTTTTCTTATTTTTCAGTCCAAACTGTTCAGTTCAGCTTGCATCCAGTTAATAATTCCAGCAGTGTATCCTATCCCAGGTATGGCCCAAATATTGATGGTTTTGATGCTGTTTCCACAATGACTTTTATCTTTAAAAGTTTTCTCATTCTTTGGATGTATTCTTTACTAACAACCATTTAAATTATCCATACTTTTGACTTATCCATCCATCCATCCATCCATCCATTATCCAATGTAAAATGCTCAGACTTGTAGGCTTCATCCTGATGGAACTTGATGGTTTGGCCATTTGGCATTTCAGTTCCATTACTGTTCATGATTTTACCTTGAATTGTTCAGAGAACAGCCTCTATTTATTTGGTATGGAGCAGATAAGGAGGAAGAGTTAGTTTGGTGAAGTAGTTAAGGTGCCAGGCTAGAAACAAGGAAGATATAAGTTCTACTCCTTCTTTAGGCACTAAGCTAGCTGGGTGACTTTGGGCCAGTCACTCTCTTTCAGCCCTAGAAAGAAGGCAATGACAAACAAATTTTGAAAAAAAAACCTTGCCTACAAAATCAGAGGGATTAATCCAGGAAGTCACTAGAAGTTAGCACTGAACTGAGGGCACATAAATACACACACACACACACACAGAGAGAGAGAGAGAGAGAGAGAGAGAGAGAGAGAGAGAGAGAGAGAGAGAGAGAGAGAGAGAGAGAGAGAGAGAGAGAGAGATGCTGTTAATGAAAGCTTTACTACTAAAAGAAGAAATGCATGTAAAAAAGTAAGTTTTCAAGCAATTGAACTTGAATTAAAGCTCCCCTTATTTAAGACAATGATAGGGAGTAATTTTTATTGCTTGACATGAATTCTGCTTGTAGTGAGGATTGCCTCCATCCCCACTGGCCTGGAGCAAATGAAAGTAGTAGAAAATGGTACACATATATTATAGGAACTCTATTACAACAGGAGACAAAAAATATATCTAAGTTTCCTTCTCACATGGTACAGGTACCAACCTGCTTACATGTGTGAAAAAACAAGGTGATCAAGAACAAGCTATGCAGTCTCTGTGTGTGTGGTAGCTAGGTTGCATCTTTGGTATGTACTTCAATGAGCAACAAATCTCACTAGCATGAACTTTCCCCTTTACTGTTTCCATTCAGTTCCTGTCAATCCTAGTGCCATAGATATGGGACTATTTGAATCTTACTTTTTGTAGTCGTAAGCAATTTTTTTTCTTTTGTTAAATATCATAAACAGAAGATTTAATTTTTTTTTAAAAAAAAAATGTTGTGCTATATTATACTTATTATTTTAGGATGAATAGTTACTTCCTGTTTGCTTCTCAGCCCTCCTGGACAGCTTACCCATGAGCCAGGGAGAACAAGTTTAATTTATCATTAGCAGTTTATGTGCCCTTTAATTGGAATCAATGTGCTAGCCTAGGCAAATTGTCTATGTAGCCTCCTCTGAAATATCTGCATACCTTAAATGGCATGATAGCTTGTTGAAAGGAGGCAGACAATTTACATTCTACTGGTGTGTTATAAATAAATTATAAGAACAGATTAGAATTATGCATTTACGCCTACTAGTGAGTGTGAGATGCATAATTCACAAGTGGTGAACCCTTAAGAGACTCCTGAATTCCCCAATCACAAGCATGCTGATGAAGGTATATTTTTCAATTCCCACTGTTCTCTGCTTTTGTTATTTTCATACCTTCACTGGCTACTAAGTTAGGACATTCCTGATTATTTATTATCCATTAAGGCTGTTAGTTGAATAGTGTCTCTTTTTTAGATCAAGGTTGTTGTTTTTTAAAGAAAAAAAACTTTCAGTATCTCAATAGTTATATTCAATAGCCAAGATTGCAGAGTTGGAAGTAACATGTGAAACGGATTTGTTTACAGGCTTTTTAAAAAATGGCTAATGTATTAAAGATGCATGTATGAATGATGCATATATCTATATAAGTTATATGCCATTCTGGATAAATAAATATATTTAGAACAAGCCTACTGAAATTAATTAAATTCATATTGGTTGTAACTAACTTTCATTCTATTGATTTCATTGGGCCTGCTTTAAATAAGATTCCTAGATTTCAACTGCTATAAAATTATAAAGTTTCAAATGATTTTAATTTCAGATGAATGAAATATATTTCTTAATATTGGTGCTTTTCAGCATATGCATACATACATAAAAAATTTGCGCTCACCCCATGGGTGGCATGTATCTTTCTCAATCTCAGGTCCTCCACCAGAGGCTTGAGAATTTGAGGGTTCTGTGCAGTATCTCAGCTGTTCCTAGCATTGCACTTTTCTGAACAAAGAGTTTTGAACTTGTTCCTGGGATCTGTTGAAGTCACTCTCCCAGTTTAGGAGTCATAATCCCAAGTCCTCCTATCATTATGGGACCCTTTGGCCTTTATTCTCCACACCCTCTCTAATTCCTCCTACAGACCCTGATATTTCTCTAGCTTCTCAAACTTCTTGCTGATTTTGTTGTCACTTGATATCTCTACATCTATCACAACCTCTGTCTTCTGATCCTTGTCTACTACCATGATGTCCACTTTATTGGCCACCACCTGCCTATCTATCTAGAGGTCCTACAGGAACTTATCCCCATTATTCTCCATAGTCTTCTGTGTAATCAAGAAAATCTTTCACCTAAATCAAAATATTAAAATATTAGATGTGGGACTGAATCATGTACCCCGTCTATTTTAGCAAGAAAGTTACATTAAAAACTAGATGAATCTGCATTATATTTAATATCTTACTGAAAGCATTTTACTCTGGAAGAGATTCAAGAATGAGCTCAGTTGCAAGAGGTGATGGCTATAACTGATTTGAGTTATATGCCAAACTAACTGTATAGGTGAGTTTCACTTTTGCTGACTGTAATCCAGCATGGATTGTGACAGGAACGGAAGAAGAGTTTTAATCAACAAGATGGCTTGGGAATCTTTTTGTTTTGACAGCTGTGCTAGAATTGTAATTATTAATGTGAATTCTACAGAATATTCCCCATGGCAGTCACCTTAAAGACATCAATTTCTTATAGATTTTCTCTATACTTTACAGCTTGTTTCCAACAATGAATTGGCACCCGTATTGGTAGACTGCCACATTGTAAACTTTCTAATAATAGTTGCTTTCCAACTTTACAGCTAACCCAGGTCTCACTGTTTTCTTTCAAAAAGATTGATTGTTCATTTTTTCTCAATAGATGTCATATTTTATTGAACACTGTTCAGCTCCAACTTCCTATTTGTAAGTTATACATAAGGGATCCCTAGTGCTCTCTAAGCTTGCTTGTTTTCTTGCAGACATTTCATTACCCAAAGTAG
This sequence comes from Protobothrops mucrosquamatus, assembly GCF_001527695.2. Classification (NCBI taxonomy): domain Eukaryota; kingdom Metazoa; phylum Chordata; class Lepidosauria; order Squamata; family Viperidae; genus Protobothrops; species Protobothrops mucrosquamatus. Next base: position 483,854 of record NW_015387786.1, on the reverse strand, counting down.
GGTAATCAGTGCTAGTGATGTTACCTAGTTTGGGTAATGAAATGTCTGCAAGAAAAAAAGCAAGCTCAGAGAGCACCAAAGACCCCTCATGTCAACCCTGAGCTACAAATATCCTCCTTTATTAGTTATACATAAGTTTATACCATAAGACTTCAGTTCTGCATAGATTCAGGCTCTTTGTGCCAATTAATTATGTAAGGAAAAATTACTATGTGATTTTGAATTAGCCGTATTGACTCTGGCCAATAACACAAGCAGAGTTGAAAACATTTCATCCCTCAAAAAATAAAACATAATTTAATGCTTAATAGAATTAAAGAAAATTGTTCGGATACACTAAAACCCGATGGTATGCTTTATCCTATTCATTTAGTTAAACTATTTTTGGTAAAAGGAAATTGAATACTATAATATATTCTGATATAAAGTAAAAATTCTATTAATTTTTAGAATTATCTTTGATCAAAAATGTTTACAAATCAGTATTTCTATTGTAAAATGAAATTACTGCATTTTTAGAAGTTACTGGCAATCTTGATTTACTAAAAATGACAACTTTCAATTGCAAATGGACTAGGAAAATCAAGATCTATCAGGTATCATTAAGCCCTTATATTATGCTGCATATTTTTATAATAACCTATTCAGAATGTCAATAGTATACTGCAGATGAGGAAACCAGAAGTTGAAAACATTACCAAATAATAATTTAGTGAATGCCATTCTCTACTTGTCCAAATCTATCTTTAGATGGAGAGAATGAAAAGGGTTTGGGAAGAGTTTCAGAATTTAATCTCTCATCCTCATTCTTGCCCCACCCTTAAGTGCTCTCTATAGTTGAAGTCTCCTGATGTCAAAGTGCCAGTTCTAAAAAACAATGGAGAAGTGGGGACCAGGGGAGACATGGTCACAAGGTCTACTTTGGTGCTTCTGACTATACTGTTTATTTCCTACCTAAAAGAAAATCCCACTTATTTTTAACCAGACATGTATAGCATTGTGCTAAAAAACCTGAAATGTCTATATTGCTGATTTGGTTATTATTACAACCACATTCTTTCACAGAAGGAGAGAAAGTTGAAAACATTATGTTTTTCTTAAAGTGTAAGCATTATACTATAAATTTACTTGCTGCCCATCGTGCCACAGGGAACTCTGCATAGAGAAGAAGCAAGATCCTCACTTGTGAGGAAGCCCAAGTGGCTGTGGGGACCCCAAGGAGTAGCAAGCGGAGCACGGAGTATCTCAGAAGGTGGAAGGAAGACTTGAGAGACTGAGGCAGGTGGGCTTGTGTTTGCACTAGCCCCTCAGCCCCATCCCTTAGTCACTCCATGCTCCACTTAACAAAATAGCAGAGTTGGAAGGGACCTTGGAGGTCTTCTAATCCAATCACCTGCTCAGGTAGGAAACCCTATAGCATTTCAGACAAATGGTTGTCTAATCTCTTCCTAAAAACCTCCTCTGTTAACATTCATTGAACAATTGCATCAAGGAGAGCATGGATGAGGGGGTTGTCCAGTGATGTAATTCACTTAACTATCATCCTGACTTCTGAACGAAATGGGCAAGCTCCATCACAGTTGTAACTCAGGGACTAATTATACTTGAAATCTTTCATTAGTGTTTAAATATCTTGCTGAAATCATCTGCTAAAATGGTTATTTCTCAAGATCCTAGTTAATCTTGTTGCAGATTCTAAACTCAAAATCATGACCACTTTTGAGAGGCTTTAATTATGGCCTGAAGGTAATGGGGTCATTGTAATGTCACACCTGGATAGCCTTTGAAAGTTTTTGTCCTTTGTTCAGTTCAGGGTTACATAGCTTTCCTACCTTTATGCCAGGCTAAGAAGACAATTTCAATTTTAACTATTCATATTCATTAAGGGTTTGGTTTTTTTTAAACTGATTGCTATCTTGAATAGGTTGTCCCTATAGGTTTTGGTGAAAATGAATTGTTATTGTTATTTAGAAAAAGTAGCAAACAAACAACAATGATGATAAAATAGTATAGATATAATTATGTGCTATATTAAGAGCAAATTACCCTCCAACTTGTAAAAATTCCATATTTGGAATCATTAGGAAAGAACTAAAAATAGATTCAATCGCTGAAAATAATAATAATAATAATAATAATAATAATAATAATAATAATAATAATAATAATAATAATAATAATAATAATAAATAATAATAATAATAAAATAATAATAATAGTATTGGCAGGGTCCAACCCCCCGCTCAGCCAGAAAACTCTATACCATTTCAGACAAATGGCTGTCCAGTCTCTTCTTAAAAATGTCCAGTGTTGGAGCATTCACAGTTTCTGGAGGCAGGTTGTTCAACTGATTAATTGTTCTAACGGTCAGGAAATTTCTCCTTAGTTCTAGGTTGCTTCTCTCTTTGGTTAGTTTCCATCCGTTGCTTCTTGTCTTGCCGTCCGGTGCTTTGTGGCAACCCCTGAAATATTGGAACACTGCTATCATGTCCCCCCTCCTCCTTCTCTTCATTAAACTAGACATACCCAATTCCAGCGACCATTCCTTATATGTTTTAGCCTCCAGTCTCCTAATCATCTTTGTTGCTCTCCTCTGTATCTTTCTAGAGTCTCAACATCTTTTTTACATCGTGGTGATGCAGAATTTCAAGTGTGGCCTTACCAAGGCATTGAAAAGTGGTATTAACACTTCATGTTATCTTGATTCTATCCCTTTGTTAATGCAGCTTAGCAGTGTGTTGGCTTTTTTGGTAGCTGCAGTACACTGCTGGCTCATATTTAAGTGATTGTCCACTAGGACTCCGAGATCCCTCTCACAGTTACTATTGTTGAGCAAGGTACCACCTATACTATACCTGTACATTTGGTTTTTCTTGCCTAAATGTAGAACCTTACTTTTTTCACCATTGAATTTCATTTTGTTAGATAGCGCCCAGCGTTCAAGTCTGTCAAGATCCTCCTGTATCTTAAGCCTGTCTTCTGGAGTGTTAGCTATTCCTGCCAGCTTGGTGTCGTCTGCATATTTGATGAGTTCCCCATCTATCCCCTCATCCAAATCCTTGATGAAGATGTTGAAGAGCACTGGGCCCAGAACAGAGCCTTGGGGCACCCCACTATACACTTCCCTCCATGTAGATGCAGTTCCATTGAGGATCACACACTTAGTATGGCCAGTCAGCCAGCTACGAATCCATCTGGTGGTGATGATGTCTAACCTAACCTAATTGTTCAAATGCTAATTCTACTGGTTACACAAATTGTTGTAGTCCAGAAACTGCTACTCAGCCTTGAAAAAATCTATGGTAAAACCACATTAGAGTACTGTGCAGTTTTATCAACACAACTTAAGAATATTACAAAAATAAAAAGGACAGAAATGCTTATCATGCAAAGACATGATACTATAGATCAGTGCTTTTTTTGTAAAAAAAAAAAAAAAGGTGCCGGAACTCACACATGTCATACAACCCGCCTTGCCTACCCTACAAGGTTCCATCCAAAAAAGATGCCAGAACTCTGTTCTGGGCGTTCTATGACAAAAAAAGCCCTGCTATAGATAAAATCATGCAGGGTAAACTCCTGCAAAAATTTTGCCAAAAATAGTCTAGGCCAGGGTCTGCAACCTTGACAACTTCAAGACTTGTGGACTTCAGCTCCCAGAATTCCTATGCTATGCTGGCTGAGGAATTCTGGGAACTGAAATCCACAAGTCCTAAAGTTGTCAAGGTTGCAGACCTCTGTTCTAGGTAATCATCAGGAATGTGACTTGAAGGCACACACATACACACACGCACACACACACACACAAATATAAATATTTGCAAGTTAGAACAAGCTCAAAGGAAGATTAATATTGGGATCTAGGATTCTTATCTAATCATATCATATCAAGCTTCCTGCTATGGTAGCTTCTGATGAGTTTCAGTTAGGATTACCTGATTGAAATTTCTTACGTTCAAAATCCTGCACCATTGTAAGCTAAATTTCCACAATAGGGCAATTCTTAACATTTTCTGATATAATATTTCCTGTGTTAATTGATTCACATGATCCTATAAATACTGTCAGTAGCAAGTTAATGCAGAATTTTGTATGAACAAATGGCAGTATAAAATGCAGCTAAAAACTGTATTTGAATGATGCCAGCAGTCTAAAGGAGCACATTATGGATATTACAAAAACGGTGACCTATATAGCACAATAATTATTGTTGCTTGGCTGTTAACCCCTGGGCTGTAACTGAGCATTACAGGTGTATCACATAAAATGCACCAGCTGCACTAGGGATTCTACCTGGTCCAGGATGGTAATGAATTATGGCAACACAACCAGCAAACGTAGGAGAGCCCCAAAAGCAATGCAGTTTATTACTGTCCTAAGATTTAACATTTAACAGTATTCTCCTGCGAGGCATAGGAGGAATAATATTACACATTATATGGAAGTTTCCACTTACTGCTGAAGGACACAAATCACCCTTGAAGCCATTGGAAGAGCTAGCCGTTTGTGTTGAGAACCTGGCTTATTTTCTGTTTCTGTTTAAGTCACTAGATCTATGAGACTGAAATGACAGCAACAATCTCTTATATCAAAGTCTAATTTACTTTGCTTCCCTTTATATTCTTTCTCGTTTTAAAACTAAACATGCCAATATTAAGACAAAGACATATTCAAATGTTTTAAGAAAAAGGGTGTCTTTATTTCTTCTTTGTCCCAGTAAAACTCTCTTCAGTATTAATAATCTGTCATTGAAACTTCTTGTTATGTGTAGTCTTATGTCTGTGGAGATTCTCAGTCATCCAGGTCATGGTTGTCCCAAAGGTGCTTTTTCAAGAGGCAACTGGACTTTCTTGTTTTTATTTGAAGACATTTCACTTCTCATCCAAGAAGCTTCTTCAGCTCTGGCTAAAGCTTCTTGGATGAGAAGTGAAACATCTTCAAAGAAAAACCAGAAAATCCAGTTGCCTCTTGAAAAAGCACTTTTGTGTGTAGTCTTATGATTCACCCAACTTTTATTTTTTTTATTTTACCAAACTACAGTTTGTTTTAATATATGGATCTCAAAATCAACCCATTATTTAAGAAAAAAAATGTTGATTAAATACATGTTTGCAATAATTATAGTTTTGCTTTATTTGCTTTATATTTTGTCTTTAGGTGCAAGAGGATAAAATGAGTCTGCATTTTAGACCAAATTTACCTAACTTGTTGTTGTTGTTAGTTGCGAAGTCATGTCTGATCCATCGCAACCCCATGGACAACATTCCTCCAGGCCTTCCTTTCCTCTACCATCTTCTGGAGTCCATTTAAGCTCACGCCTACTGCTTCAGTGACTCCATCCAGCCACCTCATTCTCTTTTGCCCTCAATCTTTCCCAGCATTAGGCTCTTCTCCAGTGAGTCCTTCCTTCTCATTAGGTGGCCAAAGTACTTGAGTTTCAACTTCAGGATCTGGCCTTCTAAAGAACAGTCAGGGTTGATCTCCTTTAGGACTAGCAGGTTTGATCGCCTTGCAGTCCAGGGGACTTGCAGGAGTCTTCTCCAGCACCATAGTTCAAAGGCCTCAATTCTTTGGCGCTCAGCCTTTCTTATGGTCCAACTTTCACAGCCATACATTGCAACTGGGAAAACCATGGCTTTGACTATATGTACTTTTGTTGGCAGGGTGATGTCTCTGCTTTTTAGTATGCTGTCTCGATTTGCCATAGCTTTCCTCCCCAGGAGCAAGCGTCTTTTAATTTCTTGGCTGCAGTCCCCATCTGTGGTGATCTTGGAGCCCAGGAAGATAAAATCTGTCACTACTTCCATTTCTTCCCCATCTATTTGCCAGGAATTGAGAGGGCTGGATGCCATGATCTTGGTTTTCTTAATGTTGAGTTTCAAGCCAACTTTTGCACTCTCCTTCTTTACCCGCATCAAGAGGCTCTTTAGTTCTTCACTTTCTGCCATTAGAGTGGTATCATCTGCATATCTTAGGTTGTTGATATTTCTCCCGGCAATCTTAATTCCAACTTTTGATTCATCCAGCCCTAACTTATACTTATACGTCCCAAAACAATCCCAAACTAAAATTTACTTATTCTCTAAGTTCCTTTCCTTAGTAATTGCTAACATTTGTTCCTCTCATTCCTTAATAATTGCAGAACTTTTCTTAGGATATCTAAGATACCTTTCCTAAAGATATCTTTTTGCCACTTTTTGTGCTGATATTATGGTTTGATGGGATGGCTGGCTGTTAAACATATAAGTTTAAATCTGAACCCAAACTTCATTCTAATTTTATTTTAATTATATTTAATCACTGATATACTGGCTGAACACTAGCATAAAATGTGGTTCACAAATTTGTCATGTTGTATGGACAAACCATCTGGTTGACTCATCAAACTATTGTTCAATAAACCAAGTTAGCATGCTGTGCAGAAAGAGCCGGTTTGGCAAAAAGTTATTTAACTGAACACAGTCTCTTAAAAACAATAAAAATAATTTCTTTAAAAATATTACAGTCTGTCCTAAATCTGACTCAAAAATGTTTTGCATGGACAGGTGTTTCAAAAACAGAATATAGCCCAACTGAGAAGAGAATAATGTTGTAGAAAAATTCATTGTAAATTTTCTCTAATCATTTAAACAATTCTAAATCTTTGAAATCCAAATTATCAAAAAGTTATAGCGTGAACTGCTGGTTTAATTTTCTTTCTTGTGCATCTCTGCCTGTTTACGGAAAGCATTATAATATATTAAGTTCCTTTGGCTTCCTATTATGTTCCATTATAATTACATTAAACTGCATCTTAGATTCCAAAATTGTTAGCATTTTATGGGACAGATATACTTATAGTCCTTATATAGCCTTGCCATATACATTTAATCGTAGTTAAAGATGATACATTACAAAAAATAATAACTAGTGCAGAAGCACTCAAATTAAGTGAACGTAAATTGAACATCAGATTAAGTAAGACATAAATTTAATCTTTCTAGATGGGTATCTTGAAGTAGCAGAGAAAAGAGTTCATTACTGTTCTATTGATGCCATTATTGCAAATACTAAATTCCCTTATTGGAGAATCTCAGTATAAATGCAGGTCCAGATTGCTGGTATTGATTTCTTCTTATGCCATTCCAAAGAAATGCATGTGATGGTATATAAATATACATCTGGATTCATAATTTAAGAATAGTGTTATTATTTAATCATCCCAGTAAAGTACATTGTGACACAAACTATGCAGACATAAGTAGAAAAAAACAGTGAGTCAAGAGAAAACCAGATCTTCTTCCCCATGAAAGTGAAAGTGCTGTGCTTTATAGCTTAAAAAAAAACAAAGCATAACCTGACAATCTTATTTATGATAAAGTGGTGGTCTTTGGTGCTCTCTGAGCTTGCTTGTTTTCTTACAGATGTTTCATTAGCCAAGCTAGGTAGCATCATCAGTGCTAATAAGGAGTGTGGTTTGCTATCAGTTTATATTCTAGTGTCTTGTGCCATATCAGTGTTGGTGAGGGTGGTCTTAGAGGTTCTTTTGTTGGGCTGTTTAATGTTGGCTTGTTTGGCAGTTTCTTGATTGGGGTGTTGTCCATTTGATTGTTGTTCTGAATATAGTTAGGGTTACATATAGTTAATCAGTGGCATTTTGCAAAAAGAAGTGCCATCAATATCTCTAATAATCTCCAAATCTAGTAATTAACTAACTGATTAACTTTAGCAGGGTTGCCAGCCCAAACTGCAAAAACATTTCTCAGAGCCTTCAAGCCTTTTAGCTCCAATATATCTCCTGGGAAGAGTATCAACCCTGTGGAGATGGAATACAACAAACAATCCAAGTTTTGATATGATCATGGAATCAGTAATATCCCTTCCTACCATCCCTTCAAGTAGAGAAAATTAAGCCCAAAATTCATTTACCCATAAGTCCAAACAAGAAATGAATTGAAGAAGATCCATTAAATGATGAGTTCTATCTGTGGCACAAGAAATTATCAGAACTAAACGCTTTGTGGTTTTCAGCACTACATGTGAAATTTAGGCAAGAAGATCGGTAAACAGTAGAATGGAGAACCCACCAACAAAACCTATTCCTGCCTCTGCACTACATCAAGTACAGAGATTCAAACATGGCAAATTGGATTGGATCTGACAAGGAAAATACAACTCTGACTATAGGCATTATTATTATTTTAAATAAAACATTATAGCCAGCGTTGTTTCCATATTTGTAGAAATATGGGGCAGAAGGCACATGAACATGCACACACAGAAAAGATTGATGGGGGTCTTGCAAAGAAGAAGATAAATGATTGTACAAGAATATAGAAAAACCTGGAGGGGGGAATATTAATTGCATCTATACATTTGATAAATATTTATTTTTTCCAGAAGAAAAATGCATACTAGTTTAAACTGTCATTATGTGACCCTATATCCTATTTCTCATATTATTAGCAATACATAATGTGGTAGTTTATATTCAAAAATAAAACCAAAATGTACATACCTCATGTATTTATCTAGAAATAAACCAAGGTTACTATGGTTACTGAAAATCCATTACCTTTGAATACAGAATGAAAAAGTTTGACTTAAAGTGTGCACTATTTATTATGGTACACATCAAGAGCCTTCAGGGGCTTCTCTAACTGGACTCATTTTTCAGTGTCAGGAGTGACCCACAATACTAGTAGCTTATGGGATGTGCCTGGCAAGGTATTTTAACTGAATGTATTGTAAAATGCTCCATATCAACTATAAATGCAGAAATGCTATATGTATAAAGACTTGCATGAGTAGAACATGAGGTGCATCTTGTCCAACAAACTAAATTGTGGTCAGTTTAGGACCAATCAAATAAAGTGGGATACTAAATCAGGGCAACTAACCAAATTAAGCTAGAAGCAACTTTCTGTGTTGTTGGACGGGGGAAGGAGAGTTGTGTGAGCAGATGCCAACAGCAGACACCAGCATCACTATCTAGCACATATCAGCAGCTGCCAAGAAAACAGCTCCTTGGCAAGATTCAAAGCAGATGCTTGCTTTGGTCCAAGTGCCTGAATTGGTGATCCAAGGGAGCACCAAGGAAAATTAAAAACTGAATCAGTTGCTACCCCTAGGTAACCTCCTGGCTGGAAGCCATAATTGTGGAAATATTCTGCTGAAGAGCCAGCCATGCTAATACCATCATTTAGTTTGCCTAGGTTCTTGTAATAAAAATGCATTCTACTGCCAAGATTTCAAAGGTCTGATCAACTTAACCTTGCCTGTCTGCCATGTATGCAAAGCAAGTTTAATTTCCTTTGTGATTCAGTATTTAGTCACTTGACAAAACAATAATCAAACGCTCACCTCATACCACTCAGGCTGCTTAATCTCTATTGCTAACTCAATTTTGAATGCTCTGCAAGGATTTTAGAAGAATTTCTGAATTTTCATGAGATTAAAATGTAGAGTATAATCCAATTAGGCTGTAGTCTGAAGTTTAAGCATATTTATCACACACAAAAACGTATACAGAATCATATTGTTAACTGCTTAAAAATGTAGAATGCTTAGTTTCAAATTTATTTTTTTCTGTATGAAAAGCATTGTGATAATAGTTCCTCTGATTGGCTGGTACAAACAAATCTTTGTAAAATTATCTCAAGTAGATTGGCCCAATTCCAAAAAGAGTTTGATTATTCCAGGTCATGTTTTAACTCAAAAGAACTGCTATGTCACAGGATAAACAGGAATAAAACTGCAATCTATTGAATCCAGGAAATAAGAGTTTTTGTGAAACTGATTTACTCTGTAATAATCTGTGGATTTTCTCTGATTCTGTATTTTGGAAATACTACATGCCTACAGTTATACTGCCAAGGCCTGAGTGACTTGTAGATGTTAAGAATCCTACAGCCACCACACATCACCTGCAAATACAGCTGGCATGTATCCATGACTTTTCATCGCTCCTACTGAATGCTTAAAATTTTCTGCTTCATCTTTCTCCTTATCAGAAAAGAGTGAGCAAACAAGAGCATGTTGGAACAAGAAAGGCAACAGAATTGTATATTAGTGTCCAGTCTGGATGATGGTGTGGACTTCTCAACCTCTGAAATCTTGCTGGATTCATTAATGATTATTCTATAGTTATGCTCTCTGGTCAAATTCTTAAACACTTTAAAATAACTTTAAAGAAGACAGTCTTAAAACAGTATATATAACAACACAGGCTATATATTTGTGTATGTATATAGTTGTATAGCTACATGATATTGTATGCAATGTCTCTAACTTTAAAAAAAAAAAGTCCAAATGCATGCGGTAGTGGATGTTTTTGAACTGCAGTCCACACATGCATAGTTAATAACACATATGATATACACCAGACTGATGTAACAGTTAATATTGAGGTTCTTTAAACTATAAGTCTTCTAGTGGGCAAAACACAGAGAAAATGATTGCCTACAAAGATTATATAAGCTGTATTATTGGTTTCAGGGAAATTGATAAGATACTGGAGCACTTAAATACTCCAGTAAGTTAAAACATTATGAATTTTGGTATGATTTGATCATTCCAACATCATTTTATGATGTCATTATAGTTTATGTTCATTGTGGAACAACCTGCCTCCAGAAGCGGTGAATGCGCCAACACTGGAAGTTTTTAAGAAGAAACTGGACAGCCATTTGTCCGAAATGGTATAGGGTTTCCTGCCTGAGCAGGAGGTTGGACTAGATGACCTCCGAGGTCCCTTCCAACTTTATCATTATTATTATTATAATGTTATGTATTACATATTGTTGCTGTAAGCCAGTTAAAGTCAGCTGACTGAAGAATTTGTACTAAAAGTATTTTAAAGAAACACACAAGTAAATATGTGTTGAGTAGAACTTAGCTTGAAAAAAGTAGTTGTGATAAAATGAATTGTTTTACAGCATAACAGAAATATCATAGACTAATAAGGCTGTTTTTAAAGGAACAGGACTAGAATATGATAACTACTGGAAACCATATATGGAATATTTGGTTGGCCTCCATTTGTCATGTATATATATATATATATTGCTCTTTGTTGGGTTGTCGGGGTTCTTTGAACTTGGTTTTTCATTTGGCAGATATTTCATTACCTCCCTAGGTAACATCTGATGTTAGAAAATTGAGATTTATTGGTTACTTGTAGAACATACCTACCAGACCTATATGAGACTAGGAAGGGTGCACTGCTGGATGCTCTTTTTTATAAGACTGACATATCATATACCCCACAATTTCATAGAAAAGTATATATCCATCCAACCAACAACATCAGAATCACTCTAGGTAGCCAACCCTATGTACATCTACTCTGAAATAAAGCTGATTGAATTCAGTCAGGCTCATGTGTGATGTGAGTATTGAACTACAATATTAATGAATTTCAGAATCGCTGTCTGCCTAAACCAGTAATGAACTCATTAATTCAAGTTGAGTTTGTAATACCTAAATGCATTTTTTTAAAAAAACCTCTGGGCCCTATCTTTGTTTAGTGATGTTGCTTAAACAATCATGAATACTCTGAATATTTGCTTTAATACAGCTACCAAGAGCTTAATACACACAGTGGCATCACACAAATGACACAATTATGTGCATTGGTTGTCTCATGATCTTGATGGAAGTACATACTGTAAATTCTGCCCTTTGAGTGATGGCAT
>NW_015387786.1:467617-471106 GCF_001527695.2 Protobothrops mucrosquamatus | reverse complement strand
AACATAACATAACATAACATAGTTTGCATAAATATATTTTCTCAATCACTTATAGAATGCCTGGTTTGAATATATCAATCATTTGAAAAGGAAATAAATCTTTCTTTATTTTAGAAAATCTGACTCCAAGTTTGACTATATTTTCATATTTATATATTAGCTTCTTTCACAGCAATCCACAAATACTCTAATTCATAAGCATTAGGTTATCAATTTATTGATGTACCTAAGAGGGCATTTAAAATACTTTTGGAGATGCTAACTGAATTTAGAAATTTAAAATAGGACTTATCTGAACAGATTACAATAGCACTTAGACTTATATATTGCTTCACAGTACTTTACAGCCCTCCCTTAGTGGTTTACAGAGTCTGTATATTGCCCCCAATAATCTGGGTCCTCATTTTTTGGACCTTGGAAGGATGAAAGGCTGAGTCAACCTTGAGCCAATGAGACTCAATCTGCCAAACTGCCAGGAGTCAGCAGAAGTAGCCTGCAGTGCTGCATTCTAACCACTGAGCCACCTAACAGTGCTCAGATAATTTAAGAGTACATTTTGAAGTAGAAGAGCAAACTTTAAGTGACATCTCAGAAGAGATCACAAAGATACTCATAAAACCAAAACTTTTTATAAATAGCTCTCTCCTCCATTCATGTTAAACTAGAAATGTGTGAAGATCATCTGTCTCAAGCTCCAACTTAGATATTTACACCTATTTAGTTCCACATGATGTATCGTATTTCCAAATGCTGAAAAACTCACATTTAGCTAAATGAAAATACAAGAAATACTTATTTCAGAGATGCTGGTTCCTAATAAGTTAAATGATTAATTACCAGATAAGTACATCAACTGTTTGGTTCATATTTTTCCAGAATATACTGTTTCAAATTATGTATTATTGTTGTATAAAGTCTATGAGCTTACAGTGATATACTGTACACCACTATTGAGAAAAGGCTAACATAGTATATTTATTGGATTCATAGCTTGTGAAATCAATAATCAGACCGTGGGGGCATGAAAGAACATTGGGACAACTACACTATAGATTGGGGGCTTGGTAAGAGAATCACTTGGCCTCTAGAGCAACTTGGACTTTTCTAAGTTTTCCAGTCAGACAGAAGTTACTGGGATTATCTGGTACAAGTTCTGGAGTTACTAATGCTCAGCTAAATGCCTATATGAATGCCATCTAAACACATGCTTCTTGTGTATGAAACAAACTAGTAAATCTTTTAAACTTTAATCTTTGCCTGAGTTAATATTTCCCTCTTGCTTGTAAGCATGGTCACTTGTTCAGGCTAAAGGTTCCCTATTGATTTGAGCTGGAGTTAAAGTCTGAACTAATTAATTCCCATTTAGATGAAAAGAGGATGACAAAATTTATGAAACAACCATGCATAAATCTGCTCTGGGCCATCGATAGCTCTGTGAAAAGGACTCTATCTATTCCCTTATAGTCACATGAGTTTGGGTTTTCTTGTAGCCAAGAAATATTTACCAATGAACCACAAATTTGGGGGTTGCTTTATTAACCAGAGTGTGATAAGAAAGTGGAGGTTTCTATTCTGTCATGCGGTTATTGCCTTCTCCCTGAACTGAGATAAAGATTATAGGAAAGGATGTGTTTTACTTTTTTTGAACATCTATATTTATTCAATATTGTATCAGTTATCAAGCAGTCATTTAGACATTCAGACTGAATTGTGTGATAGCTGAACATATAACAAATTTAATATGAAGAAAAAAATTAACTTTTGAAATTGACTCATGGTTTATGAATGTTTTACCTGAGCCTGATAAAGATCATTCTCTAAAAGACAGGTCCTTCTGTTCTATCTAAACTTTTAATCCATATTTATTTTATTTATTTATCAGATTCAGGTACTGCCCTTGCCAGTCTCAAAGTGACTCTGAGTGAAATAACCAAATTAATATTATTTCATGAGAAAAGCTGTGGATTTAGATTGGCATGAATTTAAAAACTGGCTTATGTCATGTCCTTTTGTGCTTAATGTAAATGTCCTGCAATTTTTTTGAGAACTCCACATTACTCAATACATAGAAGTTATTGAGATGGTGTAAAGGCAAAGCATTTTCTCTCTCGTGTAACTCTTGTGGTTAATGCCAGCTTCAGAACTATAATTTAAGCTTGTAACTTTTAAGTTTCAAGTACAACAGTTTAATAAATGGCCCAATTGGCATTTTGAGATTCTATCAGGCTGAAATAATTGTTGCCTGTGCTGGTGTTTAGCAGTTAAAAGAGACCATGGAAATCAACCGTTTGATTCTCAATTTCATACTGTGCCATACAATCAATTCTTTTTAGTCAGACTGTCTCTAGATTTACTTCTGAGCCATAGTAAAATGAGGAAGCTTTCATTAATCTTTCAGATGCTTCATATTAATGACAAGGCTCTTGCATGAACAATGTAACAGCAATTAAAAAGCCCATTAATCTGCATTACAGCTATTAAAGATGCATGTCATTAAAGGGTATGGAGTTTGATTCATTTTAGCACCCCCCAAAAAATGGAGCAATTATGGTCTGGCAATGCACTTTGTCATCAAATTAGGTTGGGGTTTTCCAGCAAATGGTTTTGCAGCATTTAGCTCCTTTCCTATTTTATTATTCATGACTGAAATGTGGAAGTCAAGACCTTTGAAATTACTTTACCTTCTTGTGGAGTGGAGATGTTCAAGGCATGTGAGCTCTCTGTACAGCCTGCCAAAGTGCAAGCCATTAGGGTTACAGCATAGTTTGCAAAGGGACGCAAACCTGTCAGCAGACCTGCAACAGAAGGAATCCATGCTGAGTGTACAATGGGCAAAGATAGCATGCAGATATATCTTAAGATAGTTTAACCCAACAGTGAGTCTAATTCCACATTGTCTGTTTATAACAGAGAGAAATGCATTGAGCCTCAGCTAAGAAATTTTGTTATCCTCTTGAGGTTTCAGCTGGGTTTTATCTAAGCAGGATGCCTCAATTTCACTTTCATCCTATAGAAATACATTGTTATTCAGATGCAGGTTGTAATAACTGTTTTCAGTGTTATGGCTATCCAGCCTAGTGCAACCTTATACTTTAGACAGGATTTTAAAGGGGTTTGCAGCGAGTTACTGTATTAATTTTTGATGTTGTACTTTATTATTTTGGATTGAGTCTCCATATAAGCGCACAGCAAATAAAGATACTACTACTACTATTATTATTATTATTATTTAGCTGTTTGAAAACTATGAAGAATCACTTAAATATGAGCCAGCAGTATGCTGCAGCTGTCAAAAAAGCCAACACAGTACTGGGCTGCATTAACAGAGGGATAGAATCAAGATCACGTGAAGTATTAATACCACTTTACAATGCCTTAGTAAGGCCACACTTGGAATACTGCATCCAGTTTTGGTCACCACGATGTAAAAAAGATGCTGAGACTCTAGAAAGAGTACAGAGAAGAGCAACAAAGATGATTAGGGGACTG
>NW_015387786.1:463193-466825 GCF_001527695.2 Protobothrops mucrosquamatus | reverse complement strand
TTAATACCACTTTACAATGCCTTAGTAAGGCCACACTTGGAATACTGCATCCAGTTTTGGTCACCACGATGTAAAAAAGATGCTGAGACTCTAGAAAGAGTACAGAGAAGAGCAACAAAGATGATTAGGGGACTGGAGGCTAAAACATATAAGGAACAGTTGCTGGAATTGGGTATGTCTAGTTTAATGAAGAGAAGGATGAGGGGGGACATGATAGCAGTGTTCCAATATCTCAGGGGCTGCCACAAAGAAGAAGGAGTCAAGCTATTCTCCAAGGCGCCTGAAGGCAGGACGAGAAGTAACGGATGGAAACTGATCAAGAAAAGAAGCAACTTAGAACTAAGGAGAAACTTCCTGACAGAACAATTAACCAATGGAACAACCTGCCTCCAGAAGCGGTGAATGCTCCAACACTGGAAGTTTTTAAGAAGAGACTGGACAGCCATTTGTCTGAAATGGTGTAGGGTTCCTGCCTGAGCAGGCGGTTGGACTCGATGACCTCCAAGGTCCCTTCCAACTTTATTATTATTATTAGTAGATTGTGCCCAATGCTTTATCCTCAATATCCCTTTATTAATTAGCCCATGCATTGTAAGTAGAAATGGTGCCTTGCTATCTGTATCTTGTACTTCTCTAAAACACATAGCATCTTGTCACTTGATAAGACATTAATTGTGTGATTGCAATTAATATGCACATTTTTCTAAATATCAGTCACAGGAAAAATCTGAACAAGTCTTTTTTTTACTAGAAGCACAAAGCTTCATTTAATATTTATTTTTTTAAAGCATGTTTGCTCTGCTCTTTGCTAAACTAGCCCCCAAAGTTGCAAATTATCAGAAGCAAGATAATCTCTGCTTTTAGATTTACAAGGTAAAGGCAGAAGAAAAAGTTGAAAATAAAACAAATTCCTAAGTTTGCAGTTCTTAAAATTATAGGGCTCATTATAAACAGGTAAGATTGAAGTATTCAGTTAGCCTGGTGGCACCAGGACTTGCAAACAAGTGTACTTAACTGCCTCTGACTGCAAATACTTTTTAACCTGATTTTGAGCTGAAAAATACGTAGCTCCCTGTTGTGGCATTCAGGTAGTCCCTGACTTTCAACCAGTTACTTGGTGATTATTTGAAATTATGATGGATGATTGAAAAAATACTTATGATCCAGTTTTGAAGTTTCAGTGGCTATCCCCCCCCCTCCCAGGTCTGCAGTTTTGGCAACTGGCAACTCACCCACGTTTACGGCTGTTTGCAGCATCCTGCAGTCATGCGACCACAAAACCGGCTTTGTGGTTTTCAGCAAAACTGCCATGTTTGGCAATGGATTTGCTTAATGACTATGGTGATTCAGCACTTAGGAACTGAGTTGGCACAATGGTTGACTCTGCCATCCAGCCTTCTGAGGCTGGAATGAGAACTCAGATTGTTGGGGCATAGGCTGGTGTTGTAAAGCACCCAAAGGGTGCTGTAAAGCTCCATGGAGTGATATATAAGTGCTATTGCTATTGCTTAACAACCGCTGAAAAAGGTCATAAAATCAGGCAGGGCACATGAGTGAGTCACTTTATGATCATGGCCTTACCACCATAATGGCTCCATTATGGTTGTAAGTTGACAACTATCTGTAATTCCTTTTGTCAAATCAAGGCTTGTATCTGAAGATTTCATTCATATTTCAATACATTTTTCTAACCAACATTATCAAATGCATGAATACATGTTTTTTGTGCAATTTTTGAATCAAGAAATATTTCTAAGATATTTTGGAGGTTAACTTGTGGTGCAAATCATACCATCTCACTTGAAAAGAACAACAATAGATTCTCCAATAATTGTGCTGGTATTTCCTGATTTGTATTTAACTATTGTCAGAAATGTCCAGAGGAACTAAGGCTGCTACACTACTGTCATCCATCCTTGTATCAGGCCGGAATAAATTTAAATAACCAATAAAGTACAAAAAAATGTTAAGCTAAGAGAGGCTACCACAAAATGTTGCACAAAATGAGTAATTATAGATTGGAAGATGGTTGTTCAAATACATAGATTTATGTAGCATACTGTAAGACTGCACTGTTTATTTAAGATGACAATGAATACACTTCCCATCAAGGGATATTCACTACTTTTAACTTCCAAATATTCCCTTCTGCAGTTCTTATGGTCAATATAAAAGCTGATAGGATTCAGACTTTCAAATAAAGTGTCCATATTCTCAGACTGCACATACTGAAAAATAATTCTAATTAAATGGTCATACAGTACGTGTAATTGAATGCAATTGTAAGATACTGTATTGTATCACAGAATGTAAAAATAGTTGGGTCACTGTGATTTTTTTAAATGGTTCTATAGATTGCCTATTTGGATTCTGGGGGAAAAGCCAACACAGCTTTCAGATTTTCAGCTGAACAGAACTGAACAGATTTGATGGTAGCAAAATACCGAGTTGTCTTCACCATTATCAACTATGAAAATGTAAAATGGGACTTTGCAATTGGTTTACTGTCACCAGAACTCTAAAAATTGACTTCACAATTTCACTGCTATCAATTATTCAAAATATCAAGTCACTGATACAATTTATCTACATTACAAATCATTCTTTTGTTCCATGTGAAACTATATTTATAACAAAACCAGCAGGTATGTCTACTTCCAAGGAATGAGATATCATTCTAGAGAGAGGTTCTGCTGCAACAAAATTGCAGAAGTATTTCAGTGGTTAAAAATTGGAGATTCTCCCCACACATGCACACAAAACCCCTCTTTTCTGCAACCTTCAAAAGCCCCTTCTAATCAAAATGAACCAAATTAATTAGTGTGGTTTCTTCATACTTTTATGAAACAACAGAAGCAAAAATGATTTTTAAAAATGTCATTTTTTTT
Source organism: Protobothrops mucrosquamatus (assembly GCF_001527695.2). NCBI lineage: Eukaryota > Metazoa > Chordata > Lepidosauria > Squamata > Viperidae > Protobothrops > Protobothrops mucrosquamatus. The sequence goes on along the minus strand of NW_015387786.1, from coordinate 463,937 downwards.
AAAAAAAATAGAATTCTTCTTCCCCTCAAAACAAAATAGGGAGAACGGAGGTTTTCTGTGATATACAGAAAACGTGCACACCTGGGATCACATGCTGTCACACATATGAGAGGGTTTAATAGTATGCAGTGGATCCTCTGGCCCTACAAGACTTATACGTCCTATTCGGATCTGATAGGAACCTGTACATATCAAATCAATAAGAAGAAGCTAAGAATTGAACAAATTAAAATTTGAGTTTCATTTTATAGTCTAATTGTGTAATTTATTTCCCTGAAAAATGGACTTATTATTTTAGAAGCTACCACCAAACAATACAATAGTCTTTCTCCTTCCTTCCTTCCTTCCTTCCTTCCTTCCTTCCTTCCTTCCTTCCTTCCTTCCTTCCCTCCCTCCCTCCCTCCCTCCCTCTCTCCCTCCCTCCTTTACTTCTTCTTAGATAAAGTCTCAAGGTTTATATTTCTAAACAGATATTAAATATTACTAATAACTGAATACAGTCTATTTCAATAAAATTGAAAACTTGCTTTGCATATCAAGTGGGCATCATTGCTGGGTGTGAGTTCAGTGAGTTCATTTTACATCCACATTTAACAAATGACATTATTCAGTTTCATGGGGTCATTGTGTCAAAATGTCTGTGTTATATTTTTAATTTACTTCCAAAGGTTTCTGTCATTGTGGAGAAAAAGAGGTACTTTCAACTGATTTACTATCCATAATCTACCATGTGGATTTTTTTTT
>NW_015387786.1:440875-461653 GCF_001527695.2 Protobothrops mucrosquamatus | reverse complement strand
AGAATGGGCCACAATATTCAGGAACACATCTCAGTATTCATTCAGCTCTTATAACTGATGGACAAATATGCTGTATAGTAAAAATGTTATAGTGAGTTGTTTTTCTCAAAGATGTTATAACATCATTCTTAGAATATTTTCATAACAATGTACAATTAAGTGTGCTCCATTATAAATTAGCACGTGTGATACCTCAGTGATGATGATAGTGGGGGCTGCCTTTATGTGAAGGATAGGCAGGCGCTGAGTATAAATTTCAGTGACTGACTGGAGTGCTGAGCAAATGAGGAAGTAATGAGAGCAGAACAGCCAGTTCTTTAATTGAATTAAAAGCTGGGGTGACACAAATGCAGACACCTGTCCAATTACAGACAGGCCAAGGTGTTTACCATTGCTGTACAAGTGATTTGAAGATGACAGAAATCTTTCCGCCCACAGATTAACATAATGAAGGAGAACCGATTACAGCAGAAGCTAGCCAAACAGCTTGGTTGGCAGCTGAGGGAGGAAAAAAAGTAGCTTACTAAACTATAGAGAAGAAAAATTGCTTTTTTTTTTTTTTTTGGTACAGCAGTCCCCGTAGTTTTTAAGTGGAAGTCCAGGAATCTACAGTATGTTCTGCTGATTGCCCTTGTCATTGGAGGGGCACAGAGGGAAAGCAACATAAGTTTGCCACTCAGGTGCAACACAAAAGAGGTCCTGCAAAACTTTCCACACAGTCCATCTCATAATCATCCTGATTTTTTGCAGAACTAGAGAGATGTGCTTCTTTGATAATTTTCTGTTAGGAATATTAAAAAATGATTTGAAAAAATAGAATAGAATAGAATAGAATAGAATAGAATAGAATAGAATAGAATAGAATAGAATAGAGCTGGAAGGAACCTTGGAGGTCTTCTTGTCCTGCTCAAGCAGGAGAACCTATACCATCTCAGACAAGTGACTGTCTAGCTTCTTTTTAGAAATCTCCAGTGTTGGAGCACCCACAATTTCTGGGGGTAAGCTATTCCACTGGTTAATTGTACTCACTGTCAGGAAGTTTCTCCTTAATTCCAGGTTGCTTGTCTCTTTGATCAGTTTCCAACCATTGTTTCTTGTCCTGCCCTCTGATGCTTTGGTGAATAACGTGACCCCCTCTTCTTTGTGGCAGCCCCTCCGATACTGGAACACTGCTATCATGTCTCCTCTATTTCTTCTTTTCTTTAGACTAGCCAAACCCAAGTCCCGTAGCCATTCTTCATATGTTTTAGTCTCCAGACCTTTGATCATCTTAGTTGTTCTTCTCTGAATTTTTTCCAAGGTCTCAACATCTTTTTTGTGATATGGTGACCAAAATTGGCAGCAGTATTCCAGGTATGGTCTTACTAGGGCTTTATAAAGTGATACTAATACCTTGCGTCATCTTGATTCTATGCCTCTGTTTAGCTTTTTTGGTTGCTGCTGCACACTGCTGGTTCATGCTTAAGTGATCGTCCACTAGGACTCCAAGGTCCCTCTCACACTTACTGTTTTTAAGCCAGGTCTTGCCCAATTTGTACTTGTACCTTTGATTTTTCCTGCCTAAATGTAAAACTTTGCTAAGAGTGCTAATGCTAAGAGTACCAAACAATTGTTAAAGATTGTTTTGAAATACAATGTTTGTGACACAATCTATATAGTTGTAAAATCAAAATAAATTAAAAACATGTGAAAATCTAAATATTACTTGTGAGTTAAACAGAATGATGACAATAACTTGTGATATCTCTATTTAATTCTGCAAAATTCTACAAACACACACACACACACACACACTGGACCAGGCTAGGAGATGGGACTATAAGAAGGGGTATACTGTATGATTCACTTATCTCAACAAATTGAAAAATACTATTTACAGAAAAAGTCATTCAGTTAAATAATTGGTCTGATTCAAAATTATCAGGTGAATTGTTTGCCCAGACTTCAGTAACAGTTGAGCTAACAAAAATCAGAGTTGGGGCTTCATGTAGAGAACAAGGAAGATGACCTTGACGGAGATATATACAAGCTTGGTTGCCTAGGCAAAAAAGTATGAAGCATTTTTTAAGTCGAGAACATCGAGATGACACTTGGAAGCAGCCCAGACAGATGCTCCCTAATTCACTGGAATGTAAGAAGGAAGAGGGGGAGGAGGTATAGCACAATCAGACTTGCAAGATTTCATTATTATAGTTGATCTCAATAAACTCAATCCAGAATTCTAATTAGAGGCACAAATGATCAGGCTCAAAATATCCTACTTCAGACACCTTATGTAAAGAAAGACCTAGCTCTCTACAGAAGGCCATGATGCTTGGAGAATTGGCAGGAAAGAAAAGAGAGTACCCAAGCAAAATGGATGCACTTAGCTACAGTGGCAGTGGATGCATCATTAGAAGACCTGAGATACCAGGTTAGAGACAGATTCTCATGGAGAAAATCTATCTACTGTATGGGATTATTAAGATTCATCACTGACTTGATGGAACATAATCAAACAAACAAACAAACAAACTAGTTTTAGTCATCCTTGGAAACAATTGCAGTAATCATCATGTGTTTCATGATTGTAAGGAAAATTGACAGGGAGGGTCTGTTAAATATCCCTTAGGTATTTGCAGGAGCAACAGATATAGTAGGGCTTGAATAAGATATTCACCATCACTCCCACAATATTTATGAAAACCAACATCTAGTGACACGATAATCATCTGGTTTATCATGGGAAATCATACTGTAGAATGGAAAGCTGAAGGACAATATAGATAACATTCTATTTTTGATCCAGTTTGACAGTTTGTATATGTTTTTCATTCAATTTCTGCATCAACCTGGTACTTTTCAAAAGAGACATATACAGACATTTGGACTTTGTGTGCATATTTTTACAAAAAGCACAATGTATTTGCAAACTTTGAGCCCAAAACTGCATGGCAGAATTTGGAGAAATGCAATTTCTGGTGACACTCGCTTAAATTATACCTGGGAATGTGAATTAAAAATGAACACCAAATTAAATTCTTCCTCACACGTGTTAAGAAAACAAGACTAATGCTTCCAAAAGAATAGTATATTTAGACTATAAATCATGCACAATACAGATGACAGATGGATATAGATATGGATAAACATAAAGAGTCTGGAGAGTTAAAGTTTTCTACTTCAAACATATCAGGTACAACAAAATCAGTACATTAAATAAAATTAAACACCCAAAGATAATCCATTATAAATTAGCTTCTTCTGATGTGTTCCAAAACCATGCAAATGTCACATTTAGATAGTTGATTAATCTATTTGCTAAATGCAGATAGCTGAAACATATTGTTGCTTCTCTTTTCTTTACCCTACCATACTGTGGTAAGTGAATCACACTTTGTCAGTGTTAAGCGTTAATGCAAAATGCATTAGCGCTTAGTGGTGAGATCTCCAGATCAGCTGGTGCCAAAGAGCTTAATAGAGATGCCAACACTCCTGCATTACATGGGATCCTAACACTTTGAAAACATCAATAATGTTTACTTTATGCTTATTGAATGCACTTTCAAAGTGCTCCTTTCCATCACTAGAAGATTAGAGGCAAGTTCTAGGGTGCCACTCTTGACCCTGCTCTGACACTGTATCTTCTGCTGCATTAACATTAGATTATCTGGTAGCTCAAAAGCTATGGACAGAGAAATTCAATTTTCCTTTTATGCTAAAACTGACTTTATGTTTGTCTGATTGTGATAACAAAATTTTAAGGCTGTTTATGATAGAATCAGTAAAAATCAAATGTTGTTAGATGTTTAAGATGCATCAATTGGAACTTTAAAGATGATGGATTTGTGTGTATTGTATGTGTGTGTGTGCCTGCGTGCATGCGGGTGTACTTTCAAGTCAGTTTTGCCTTCTGGCAAAGGCTAAGATAAGCCCCTGCAGGTTTTTTTGGGCAAGCTTTTGAAAATGCTTTGTCATTGCCTTCTTCCTAAGGCTGAGGGATAGAGATTGGCCCAAGATCACCCAGTTGTTTTTGTCCTTAAGACTGTACTAGAACTTATAGTCTCCCAGTTTCTAGACTTGTGCCTTAACCACTGCACCAAGCTGGTTCTCTGGCCGATTGGTATTCATAAACATAAAGAGTCAAGAGACTTAAATTCTTCTAGAATATTTGGGTCTTATTTAAAACATTTCTAGAACTCATAGATTAGGAGGTTACTGTTCAGAGGAGGAGGAGGAGGAGGAGGAGGAGGAGGAGGAGATGATGATGATGATGATGATGATGATGATGATGATATTGAGCAGACAAAATGCAGCCGAATAAAAACTTTGATACCTTGTTAACAGGGCTATGAAGTGTTTCAGATTCAAAGGCAAAACAGTGTTTCTGAGCTCAGGATACACAGGGGATATATCTGTTTGTAGCTCCTTAAATCAAATTAATTTATCTCTCCAATTGAGCTGCAGTTGTAGATGAGAGTTGCCCCACTCCATATAAAAATGCAGGTAATTTAGCAGTGAACAACTAAGAAAGAAAGCTTGCAATTATTAATTAAGTGGTTTATTGGCAACCCGATCTGCCCAATAAAGTTGTCTGTTATAATACTCCCTTGCTCAAAAACTGAGATTGGAGGATACTGAGATAGGAAGCAAAGACAAACCCCTGCACCGAATATTTGTAGCATTGGAGACCCTCATAGCAAATTCATTCTATGGATCCATAGATCTGTTGCTTTCCTCCTAGAGGTGTCCTTTAACTCCATCAAATGGATCAATGTGTACTCTGGGAAGCCTGAACTGGCTGATCCTCAAGCTATTATTAGAATGATTAGAATTAGAATTCTGTAACTGGTTAGGGTTGCAGAGTACATAAAATTGTGTATTTTGTAAATATTGAAATCAAAGATTATTTCCTGACATTTTCTAACTTTACACATTTGAGAAAATGTTATAGGAAATCTCTTCTCAGTGAATGTATCAGACTGTCACATTTTTTGTACTGAAGAATGTATATTTGCTGCTGAGAATGTCACTAAAAAATGGGTAGAAACAGGCACAATAATGGCATAGCACGTGAAATTCTTTAACTCCTAATCTTCTAGTATGTCCTTAGGTAAAGAGAGTGGAACACAGCATCTTTCCACACAAATCAGAAAGAGGTTGCGATGTGGTTGTGAGGTTTTCTTTTTTTAAAAAGACATTTACTTACATTTTATAGTATTCATTACAGTGTTATTTTGGTGTGCTTTATCCTGATAGTTTTATAGCAAACAGCAATCTAAAATTTTCCTAGATAATATAAACAGAGGGGTCTGAGTTATTTCAATCCAAAAATGAAGTCATTCAATGAACTTTATTTGCATAGGCATTAGAAAAGTTGAAACAGGGTACAACTAGTAGGATGCAAGTACCTGCACGGAGGAAAAGAAATAAATGTGAGAATTTTGATTTGGGAATACCAGTTGTTAGAGTGTGTATTAGATAACACAATGCTAAATATTGAGCACCAAGCAGGAAAAGCTTTTTTCCACCTGTCTGGTTGCATATCTAGTTCACTGAGGCTTGAAATCTTATTTGCAAAAGAAGCAAAGTTCAGGTTGAGAAAAGTCCAGAAAAAGTATTCAGGAAAACTATTACCCCCTTTGGCATATAAACATATGACTCTTCAGCAGATACCATATACCCATATATGTGGGGGTTGCTAGAATCATTGCATACAAATGCACCACTGCTTTGTTTCAATCCCAATTTCATTTGTCCTTCATTGTTGTCTCAGAATGGCTGAAATTCATTTAAAGGTATTTTATTTGATGAAGGAAGAAGGTAACAAAATGATGCTGACAGTCTACACTTAGACCACATAATTTAGATCAGATTATGGTCCCACTCACCAAGTAGATAGAGAGTCAGTTTGGTGTGGTAATTAAGATATTGGCCTAGAAATCAGGAGACTGTAAATTCTAGTCCTGCCTTTGGAATGGAAAACCAGCTGAGTGACTTTGGACCAGTCATGTTCTCTCACAGGGTTGTTGTTGTGGGGAAAATAGGAGGAAGAAATATTCGTATGTTTGCCACTTTGAGTTGTATATTGAAAAATGGGGGGAAATTTAAAAAAGAATACACCTAGTTACCTAGGAAAAGCTTAAAAGCAGAATATGAATTAAACAGAATCCTTGCATTTGTGCTCTTGAATGACTGATATATATATTCAGAGGTCTCTAGTAGCTGGGTATATATAGCTGTAATGACTAGTAGTTCTGATAGCTACATATACTGTAGGCTATTGATAGCTTTTCTTTCTACGGATCTGTCTAATCTTTTAAAGTCACCAATGTTGGTGGCTGCCATTACATCTTATGACAGCAGATTCCATGCAATATGTGCTTTATGATGCAGTATTTGTGAACCTCTCTTCATTTTGCCTGTACTTTGTTGACACTCTAGAAGATGCACAGGCATTAATAAACAACAGCTACAAAAATACATGTGATTTGTTTTTTAATTGCAGTTTGCACATTATTTTTAAATGAAGAAATAGTGCATCTATTTGTATCCCACACTGCAAATCTTTGTTTTCAGAAGCATCTCTGAAATTCATTGTCTAAACCTGAAATATGAAACATTAAATGTACACAAGAAATTAAAGTATTTCTTTTCTTATTATCATTTTTTAGAAGATGCTGAATAAAGAAAGGAAACCCCCCCCCATAAAAAACATTTCAGAGTTTTTGGCCTTGTAAGATGAAAATATCAAGGTCTTCATATGAGTATATTTTCCCTGCTAAGAGTATAAAAAGAAGTAAGCATGGAAGATCTAAGTTGAAAATGGAAATGCAAAATGAAAAGGGCAAACCATATTTTTACTTCAGAAATAACTACTATGTTTTCTGTGTTAGAAAGTACAGTGCACATATAGATATGATTTGCAGCCTTTACGTTAACAACAATAAAATGTATTTTTCAAGCTAAAATAATCTTTTCCATCAAGGAAACAAATGTTTCTAATACAAGTAATCCTACCCATATGGTTTTCTGATTTATTGGCACAACCTGAGTTAACAACCAACAGAATTTCAATTCCTCTGAGATTTTCCCTGTCCACCACATTAACTCACACGTTAGTAGGCGGTCACCTATCTAACACATTTCCAAGCACCTGCAGGCCCGACCAGCTGTGCAAATTGCTTTGCAATCAACCTGCTATGGCAGGCAAAAGAAGAAATCTCAGGCTGCTAAAATTTGAACAACTCTTTATATATATGATAGATAGATAGATAGATAGATAGATAGATAGATAGATAGATAGATAGATAGATAGATAGATAGATAGATAGTTTGTGTGTGTGTGTGTGTGTGTGTATACACACACATACACACACACCTAAATTTTACTTACAAGGTTTCCTATAAGAAGCATTATTTTATTAGAAACTCTAAGAGGCACTGTGTATACAGCATGAAACGCTAACCTTAGTAGACATGCAACATTCTAATTTGTTAATTTATAAAATCTTATATGTAACTTATTTGTGGATTTTAAAAGGAGCCATAAGAAGATTTAAAACACTTTTTTTAAAAGGAGAGAAGTGCAACCACATTCAGGATTAAAAATGAAACATCCCTCAGTGAAAACCCTCTTCAAGTAATTGAGGATCTATCATCGTCACTATATCAGACCAAGATAGTCTAACAGTGCTTTTTCTTCCTGCACACTCCTGTGACACTAAGAAGATTTCCAAATTGTTTTCTTCTGCTCCTCAGCTAGGAAGAGTTAAATTGTGCTTCTCGCTTCATTATTCTGGGAAAGAATCTGGCTTATCCATCAAGGTGTTCGTTACTCTTTAGAGAAATACCCAGTTTCTTATTGAAGCAGATACATCAGCATGGACCTAACCATATATCATCTCCTTGGTGGCCCTCCATGGTGGCCCTCACCCAACAGGGGAGATATGGATTTAATGAAAGGATACTCAACTTTGAACACTTAGGATTCTGTCTACTTCCTCCAACGTTAGTTTCAAATATATCCCGGATAACCACATAAAAGGTTTCTTCTGTAACTTCACTAGAACTTGCCTAGGCATTGTCCAAGTCTCAGTAAATCTGCAGGTGATCCTGTGACCTGTCCCTCTCTTTCAGGATACTGGTCCTGTTGAAGAGAGCTTCTGGCTAGCAACATGAGAAAACTACATCACAATGTAATCCCTAATATGTGCTTGCCTCTGATCAAATTAAATATTTACTTTCCTTCAATGATATTCTATGTATCTCTTTTGATGTTTCCTTTTTCAAGTTCCTCCAAAAGCCAATAGTTTGAGACTAATGCACATTGAGGTATAAGAGCAAAAGTGCCTTGTGACATTTCCAGTGACCAAACCATCAGTCAAACTGCCCATCAGATACTCAGGAGAAACACAGACTCCTCTGGATCACATTAGCCATCTAGGGCAGACCAATATAAATATACTTTCCTGCAGAAGGAGGCAGTGCCAATACTGTAAACTGTAAAGCAGGGGCATCAAATTCAATTTAATTGAAGGCCGTAATCAGCATTATGGTTACCCCCAAAAGGCCAGTTGCTGTCCCCTTCTCTCCCTCAAGCTTGCCCCACAGAAGCCTCTCCTATTCTATCCTCTTCTCTCTATCACACTTGCCCCACCAACATCTCTCCTCTCCTCCCTATCGCCCTCTCTCCCCCCTCACTCCTCCTCCTTACTGCCCAAACCCCTCCTTTTATATCCTCTCCTCCCCATGCATTCACTCACTGCCCAGCTGCCCTTTTCCACGCAGCGCATGCACTGATTCTGGGGTCCCTGCCAAACCCTGGCAGCCCCGCATCTCCAACTGACTCTTCCCCCAAAGACTGTGTGCTGCTGCCAGCCACCCCTGAGGCGGCTGGAAGCCCCAATCAGCTGGAGCTGATCCCAAGGCCTCAGCAAAGGCCCAGCAACACTGCAGCTGCAGCTGACTCTCTGGCACTGCCACCACTTCAGCTCACCCCCCCTCACACACATTACATATTCAATCACCTCCTACTAGTCTGCTTGAGGGCCAGATCTAAACAGATCTAAATACATCAAGGATAGAATCTGGCCCATGGACCTTGAGTTTGATATGTCTGCTCTAAAGGAACTAGAGAGTGATCTGATCATGGCGAGGGACTTTTGGAAATGTCATCTTTACCCAGATCATATTATAGTATCCTGAGATAAAAACTGTTCTGTTTCCAAAGATGAGACATGGAGACGAAATGGAGTAACAAAAACAGTCTTCCTTTATTGCAATTCACCAACAGAACAGAGAACAAAATGGCACAGGCCCTTTTATAGCCCCTTGGCAGGGACAGCATCAGCCAATCATTCCACGGCATTCTCTCGCCTTGCGCATGCGCACAAGGCTGGAGACAGTCTGTCTGGTCCCGGGCAACCACGTGTCTGCCCGGGCCTTTCTGCAGCCTTCCTGAGCCTGCTGAGTCATTCAGCAGGCCCAGGACACAACACCCTTCCCCCCTTGGATTAAACAATAAGTACACACTTATTATTTGTACATCCATACACATATACATGTGTTCAATTGAACATGTTATTTCTAAATACAGTTATGCCTGCTCACAGGCAACCCAAGATTTACATCTCTGTATTCCAACAATAATACATCATACTTTATAGTACCATAAAGTATAACACCCTTCTTTTGAGTGTGTTCTGATTGATAGAGAACTACTAGGCTTCCCCCATACTTGACAGGAACTTCACATAGTCCTTTAAGTGTTTGGGTGGACCCTTGGCCCGCACTGACCTTCTTGGAGCCAGTGTGTGTGCCTGGCCTGCCAGCTCGCCTGCCAGACTAGGCAGACCAGGACTGTGGTGCCCACTAGACCCAGGCAACTCTCCACGCTGCTGACTGGTTGGATCCTCTGAACCCAAACCAGAGTTCCTTGGAATTCCCCAAGTCCAGTGGTGGGGTGGAATTCCCCAAGCCCACAATGGACCCCTCTTGGGAGCACTGTCCCTTGAGCCCAAGACCAGCAGGTGGAGTGGCCTGAGAAGCCAATTGACAGCAATGTCCCATTGACCCGGTGCCTATGCCAGAGTCAGGAGCCGCCTCCATGGCACAACCCCCGTCTGGAACATGTGCTGCAGCATGTGAAGGTCTGCTGTGGCGGAGAGACTGTGGTCCACAATCGTAATTGTGGTCCTCCTTCCCCCTGAGAGCAGAGCCAGGAGTGGAAGTGTGGCTGGGAAGCCTCCAGCGCAGTTGGTCAATGTGATATCGGATCACATGACCATCATCCAAGGCCACTTCGTAGGACAGTGGCCCAGAGAACTTGCATACAACTGATGTCACCCAGAGATGTCCAGGTCCATAGTTCCTTGCCCAGACTGGATCGCCCACCTGTAGTCTCCTAGGTGCCTGCAGCTGTGACACCTGTGAAGCCACCTGGTCTGGGTGCAACCTGTCCAGTTTAGTGATGAGGTGGCGACCCCAGTGGAGTTCTGTTGGGCTCTTCCCAGTGGCTGTGCAAGGTGTGGTGCGTTGACAAAGAAGAAAGTCAGCTAACCTGTGATGCCAGCTGCCATGAGTGAGTCTTTTGAGAGCATCTTTGGTAGTGCGCACCATCCTCTCAGCCTGACCGTTGGAAGCTGGATGGAACGGTGCTGAAGTGGCATTCCAGATCAAGTTGGCCTGTAGAAAAGCCTGAAATTCAGAAGAAGTGAATTGGGGTCCATTGTCGGAGACAAGAACATCTGGAAGCCCATGGGAGGCGAAGATTCCTCTCAGCACCTGGATGGTCCTAGCAGTAGTAGTGGAGGAGACAGGAACGACCTCTAGCCAGTTGGAATGGCTGTCCACGAGGAGAAGGAAGAATTGCCCCTGAAAGGGCCCAGCATAGTCGATATGAACCCTCGACCAAGGGGCATGTGTTTCCTCCCACCTATGTACAGGGGCCTGGGGCATTTCAGGCCTGGACTATTGACAAACAGTACACCCGTGGACCTGGGCCTCGAGCTCTTTATCAAGCCCAGGCTACCAAAGATGGCTACGCACGAGCGCCTTCGTCCAGACAATTCCGGGATGTCCCTCATGTAGAGAGAGCAAGACTCTAGGCCTCAATGAAGCTGGGATCACTACCCTGCTACCCCATAGGACACACCCTTGAAGGTGGAAAGCCCGTGCTTCCTTTGCCAGAAGCTCTGGAATTCTGCACCAGGACACGTGTCAGGCCATCCTGACAGCACCCATGTCAGCCCACATGTTAGCATGTGATCAGTGGCAGTTTCAGCAGCCACGTCCTTAGCATTGAGGGGAGACTCAGGCAATTCCTAAATGGAGACAATGTGAAGAGCAGGAGCAGGATCTGCCTCTACTTGCTGTAGGGGTAATCTGCTGAGGCCATCTGCATGGCCCATTTCTTTGCCTGGTTTGTGAACCAGAGTGTAGTCATATGCTGACAGGAAAATTGACCATCTCAGCATTCTAGGAGAGATGATGTGTGGGGTTTGTTTGTTTGTTGTAAACAAACCCAGCAGAGGCTTATGGTCTGTGTAGATCGTGAAGTGGCGGCCATATAAGAAATCATGGAACTTCTTTATGCCGGCCACTATGGCCAAGGCTTCTCTGTCAATCTGCACGTAATTATGCTCAGCAGATGAAAGAGTCCTGGAATAGTAGGCCACAGGGACTTGTGTCCCATCAGCCTTAAGATGACTAAGCACAACTCCAACCCCATAAGGGGATGCATTACAGGCTATGCCCACAGGCAATTGCTCATTGAAATGCGCTAAAACCACATTTGAAGAGAGCAAGGCCTTGACCTCTGTGAAACTCCTTTCATGGACCCTTGTCCACTTCAATGGAGCCTGTTTGTCCAAGAGCCAGTGTAACGGCTCAGCCACTGCAGCCTTGTGAGGTAGGAATAAGTGGTAGAAATTTAACAGTCCCAGAAAAGCCTGAAGTTTGCTTTTGGACTTGGGACTTGGGGCCTGCTGAATTGCTTTGAGCTTGGATTCAGCAGGATGGATGCCTTCAGCATCAATACAGAAGCCTAGAAACTCAGTGGAAGTGACTCCAATTTTACACTTATCTTGCTTCAGCTTCAGCCCCGCTTGGCGGAAACACAGCAAGACAGCCTTCAGGCTTTCAGCTAGATTCACAGATGACTCCCCAGCAATGAGGACGTCATCAAAGTAGGGGCAGACCCCAGGAATACCATGGAGCGTTCGCTCTATCATGCTTTGGAAAATGCTTGGGGCTACGTTAACCCCAAACTGCAGCCTTTTCACCTTAAAGGCTCCCCGGTGTGTCACAATTGTTTGGGCCTCAGCCGTTGCCTCATCAACTGGTAACTGTTGATAGGCCTGAGCCAAATCAAGCTTTGCAAAGATTCNGTTCTAAGATGCCCTGCTGGAGCAGCTTGTCCAGTTCTGCATCTATTTTGTTTTTCAGGGCAAAAGGCACCCTTCGAGGCTTAATCCTGATGGGTGTGATGGCTGGGTCTAAACGTAAAGCAATGGGAGGCCCCTTGTACGAGCCAAGCTCTGAACTGAACACATCAGCAAACTCCTTGCAAACTTCTGCAAGGCCTGATGTTTGCAGACTGTGAAGTCCAGTCACTTGAATCCCAAGGACCTCGAACCAATCAAGTCCAATAAGAGTCGTGCGATCACCCCCAACTACCACAACATCTAGCAACCCTTCAAAATCCTTACACTGCACCTTGAACGTGGCCTTCCCCTTCACGCTGACTCTGGAATTCTGGAAGTCAGTGAGGATTAAATTGGATGGCTTGAGTTTAACTCGTAAGCCACTTCTACTGGAAATCTTTTTGAAAGTGTCTAGGGAAATGATCGATAAAGCGGACCCTGTGTCCAACTCCATCGAGAGGGGAACCCCCTGCAACTTCATGTCAATGCAAAGCTTCTTCCTAAGCGGCCTATGTGCCTCAGTTTTGAAAATGCTCATGTGCGATGCGCAGAAACCCACCCTGTGTTGGCTGGGGATCCTGGTACCTTTCTGAAGCAATTCTTCTGAAGACCGGTCCTTCTGGCGACCCAAACAGATGGAGGCACATGCCCGGCAAGTGGCAGAGCGGAAGCGGCAGTCGGAGCGCTTGTGGCGTCCTCCACATCTGAAACACCGAGGGAATGCAGTTGCCTTGTCAGGACGCTCCTTAGGCCTCCTCTCCGCTGCCTGCTGAAGTCTTCCACCTCCTCTTCAGGATCCTGTTCGGATTCCTCCCGAGCGACCTCTTGATGGACGGAGGCTGCCACTGGAGGGTTCCTGGCGAGCCACAAGGCCTTCACAGCACCACCCGCTGCTTCTTCAGCTGCAATCTCTCTCAAGGCATCTTGGAAAGAGACATCTTCTTTGGCAAAGATCTTCTGCTGCAGCTCACGACTTCTTAGTCTACAAACTAAACGATCCCACAGCCTCTCTTCCAGGTCCTTGAATTTGCATGGCCTAGCCGCTTGTCGGAGCTCAGCAATAAAGTCCACAGCAGACTCACCAGGCCTCTAGTCCCTCTGCTCAAATGCGTGTCACCATGCGATCACTGAGAGCTTGGGTTCAAAGTGTTCTCGTAGCATCTTCTTCAATTCAGCATAAGCAATTGATTCTAATGGTGCTGGGGTGACCAGATTCTCAGCTATATAGAAAGTCTCTTGCCCACAGACACACAGTAAAGTAGCAGCTTTGAGGCCGTCTTCCCTCACTTGGTTTACTCGGAAGTAATTCTCCACCCGAGCCACATAGGAACTCCAGCGTTCTGGATGTGATATATCAAATTCCGAGAGACGGCCGATTTTGGACATTGTTGCTGCCCTGGAACTTCGTCAACGCCTCTAGCTGCAAGGTTTGAGAAGGGGTCCCTCCTGCCGAGCTCACCTCCAGCATTCTTGTACTGGCAGGCAGAGTCGCAATCTTCGGACGCTGAACTTCCCAGCGCTTCAGGCCCCTCTTTGTGAGTCAGCCTAGCTTTTTCTTTGTTGTTTTCCTTGCAGCTATCCCACCTCTGTCACCAATGTTCTGTTTCCAAAGATGAGGCATGGAGACGAAGCGGAGTAACAAAAACAGTCTTCCTTTATTGCAATTCACCAACAGAACAGAGAACAAAAATGGCGCAGGCCCTTTTATAGCCCCCTGGCAGGGACAGTGTCAGCCAATCATTCCATGACATTCTCCAGCCTTGCGCATGCGCTCAAAGCTGGAGACAGCCTGTCTGGTCCCGGGCAACCACGTGTCTGCCTGGGCCTTTCTGCAGCCTTCCTGAGCCTGCTGAGTCATTCAGCAGGTCCAGGACACAACAAAAACTAGATACAGTCTGTAACCCCCAATATGTATTGGGGTCTCAAGTACTTCATTACAATGCTGCGATGGAAACCAGAAGCTCAAAGACAAATACCATTGTGGGGCAAGGAGGTTGGTACAGCAGCAACAAATCAAACAGTACAGACACAAGGATTCTCTCAATATCCCATACTGCTGTTGGACAATATTGGAGGATTGTCAGAAAGTTTCTTCATTTGTTCTACAAGCAGCAAAGTAGTGTTTCACAGTACAAGGTATGCTACCTAATTGTTTATCACAAAGCCTGCAATTGTGAAGGAATTCAAAAATCCAAGGTAGAAGAAAAGGGTCCCTATTATTGTTTTTTTCTCATAAAATGCATAGAAAAGACATCAGCTGGATTCTTTACTTGTAGGAAAGTATATAATAAAGTGTGAAAAATGCATCACATCTTCCCTGATCTAGAAGTATTGTTTGTAAGGAATGAGGAAACATTTTATTAGCTTTGGAAGAATGTTATGTGATGGATGGATGGATGGATGGATGGATGGATGGATGGATGGATGGATGGATGAAATATAGACAGACAGACAGACAGACAGACAGACAGACAGACAGACAGACAGATAGATAGATACAGGACTTTTTTTCTCATAGAACACCCAGAACGGAGTTCTGGAACCTTTTTGGGATGGAACCTTGTAGGGTAGGCAAGGTGGGTTGTATGACGTGTGTGAGTTCTGCCACCTTTTTTTCTTAGAAAAAAGCACTGGATAGATAGGTAGGTAGGTAGGTAGGTAAGTAGGTAGGTAGGTAGGTAGGTAGGTAGGTAGGTAGGCAGGCAGGCAGGCAGGCAGGCAGGCAGGCAGGCAGACAGACAGACAGACAGACAGACAGATGATAGATAGGAGAGAGGGAGAGAATTTGTATAGGTATGAATGAGTTAATGGAGGAGAGCTATGGGAGACAGTTACAGAAATTATTATTACTTTGGCTGTGAACACACATTCCATGAAACTACAATGTTTAATTTTTCTGGCTTTGTACAATAGGTGAACCCATCCAATACTGATCTGTTCATCAAATAATGGTTAAATAAGTTGTATATGTGTTCTCATTTTTTCTCTTCCTTGCTCACTTGCATAGGATGTCTCTCCTGGCATCCTCTATTGCGAGAAAGAATGAGAGTTGCTGTGTGGAGGGCACAAGATCTGAAGTCTTGGTACCTATTATAGTTCTTAAAAGATGAGTGTGGCATTAGGAATAGATTTACAATTAACCTTGTGTCCATGATTTCCTATCATTGGAGGTTCTCTTCAGAAATAGGAGCTCACACTCAGCTTGCATATGTCAACCGATAGGAGAATTTTATTAAATACTGACTTGGTATTTAAGCCACTAAGGTCATGGACAATAAGCCACTATATAAAGTGGTTTCCATTTTTGCTTCCCAAGCATCCCCCCCTTTTTTCATATCAAATCTGGTTTGAAACTTACGGGAACTTCAATGACATTTTGCAGAACAGGTGTCCAGTTTTTCTTTATATTCTAGCCAATGTTTAGAAAATAAGGTACATTTCTTTAATGTCACTTAATTTTAAAACCTGTTTGTCTGATTGCCAAAAATGATGACTGATACAATTTAAACCAAGAATACAATCAATGAGGAAGAGTGACCAATAAATAGAAAATGCTGATGTTTGTTCAGAATTATCTTGGAGGTATCAGAACTGCCATTCTCCAAATATTTGTGCTGACAAAAGTCTGTTCATGTGAATTTAAGCAAACAGCAAGTAAAACTGGTATAATCAGGTAGCTGAAGTGAAAAGTCCTTGGAAAACATTCAGTTGACCATAATGCTTTCAAAGTCTCAAACTTTTTCACTCGAGTTTTGCCATCTCTCTAAATCAATAAGAAATTGCCTCATGTACTTTAAATCTCCCACTAGTCAAAAATACGCTCCTTGAAATTTACACAAAGGAAAGTTAAGATACTAATTTCTACCACCATCCCTTATATAAGCAACATTTATTTTTAAGAGCTGTCTGAGAAATTGTGGAGCAAAAATATTGATAAGCTTGCAGAAGATTAAATAGATTCATTGGATTCTATTTTTGGTCTGAAAAGGACATTCAAGGTGACTTATAAATTTGAAATTCATTTCTCAAAACAAATGAATAAAGGCTACATTATTTCAAGAAGACTCAGTCCCACCAAAGAAAGTTCTTTCTTCAGTTCTGGAGGACTGGATAGTAGACCGCCGATCTAGCATTTTATTCTTCATGAGTACTAGATCAATACTGTATTCCCTAATAAATAGGGAGTGCAGTAATAAGTGGTCCATTGCTCTATATTTTTTTTTATTAAAAAAGAGATTTAAAATTAGATCCACTGGCAATGATAATCAATAGCTACTGGTTTTATGAACAACTTCAATTTTGCTGAAAGTTATTGGAAACAGCACATTGGATCAAATACTGTACAGCCTTGGTTAGATATCATAGGACCGAACATGAATCTTGTGATGAAACACTGCACTTCTTATTTCTATTCCCTTATTTGCTTAAGTTATATCAAGAATAAGGAATATTTGAGTTTATGTTGGTGAAATGACTTCCACAAAATGCCACTTGGATATTCATTTCCTCACATGGCATTTCCTGGAAATCATTTCGCCAATAAATAGTACACATGAAAACTAAACTCTATATTATTGTTTTAAAGCTATATTTATTGGCACATACCTGTACATGAACTAGTATTAGAAATCTCTGTACTGACAATAGATATGTTGGAACCATCTTCACTGGAAGCTTTCAAAATATACTTTTCAATTACACCTTTGACCCCAACTGGTTCATCCCATGTAACTTCAATGTTGTAGCCATTTATGCTGTGAATTCTTGAGAGAGTCAGCACGTTTTGTGGTACTGCGAATGAATAAAAGAGAAACAGAGAGAACAGCAGACTTAAGAAGACTATTGCTCCATTCTTCACTTTTAATAGTTGCAGTAAATCAGATTCACCATTAGCATATATACAATTTATTAGAGTTGTAACTTTCCAGCATTGATTTAATATGACTACACATCTTGAGCCATTCAGCATTAGCTATATTTCAAAACTATCAGAACTCTACATATGTAATGTTCTTCATTCTCCAGTTGAGGTATCAAAGAAACATCACTTTAAAGAGAAGGAAGTGGAATTTAATAGTTCAAACAGCATAATGACACTACCAGGAAAGAATGATAACTAGATGTTTACAAAGTGGGATTCTACATTCCATGAACAGAAATCCAAAAACTTTCTCTAAAATTTTGTTTTATATTAAATCTATACAGTTTGTATATTGCATATTTGTATATTGAATGTTTCCTAAAAGCAAAATCTAATGGGCCATCCCCCCAACAATAACCTTATAGAATATGTATTTAATCTTATTCCAGATTATCCATAGAATTTGTCTGTCAAAGACAACAGAAAGTGAGTTGGGCCAATTATTTTATTATATGTGCATAGAATGTTTTGCTGTGGACCAATTAAGAACAACTGGAAACTGAGAAGATTTGTTTACTTTACAAAATAAATATGAAAGCTATGTCAAATCAGGTTCAAATGAACATGTTCCTGTCAACAATATGGAAGAGTTTTACTGTTGCCTTCTAAAATATTTTTCTTTTCCACTTTTTTTTTACCTAGACTACAACCATGATGTTTCCTGATGGTGTATCCATGCCTTCTCTTGCTTAGCTTCCGGAGATTAGTCAAAGTCAGATAGGTGCTGCTTATTTAGCAGTATATGGGAAATGATTAATGGAAACTTTCATTGAAGCATTAAAAATAGTCAAAACTCAACTCATTGAAGCCTTACTACCATAGTAAAGTATTCTAGTTTTTAATAACCTTTATCTACTTATTATATACTGTTACATCAAATAAAAATCTAGTAAGAAACAACTTTATCTGAGGTGACTGCACAAAGGATAAAAGAAAAGGCTTAAAGAACTCTCTGGCAGAATGTTACATAATGGTTTTGCCATAAATGCCTATCTACTCAAGAGTCTTAATGATTAGAACTGCTGAAGCATTTCTTAACTAACTATTTCTCTTTTTAGCCCTCCCTACCGAGATTTGTTTTTAAAATTTTCCAATGGGGAGAGAGGGGAACTGCATAGAAATGATATGTTACTTTTCAAAGTGTTATCCAAGTATGATGCCTCCTAAAAGAAACAATCAGATCTACTTATGGCGTATCAGATTGCTGACATTACTTACATAAATATATTGGTTTTATTGGTTCTGAAATACATCACTGAGCAAGGTATAGCAGATGGCCTTTTCATAGGGGACATAACAAAACTGACTAAAAATAATTAAATAGTGCAATTATTTTCTAGCCCTTGGGAACATGTAACTGCTAGTGCTCTGGTCAGATTGTAAACAAAAATTTATGGTCTAACTTACTTCTGGTCAGACAATTAGGACAAAAATATGGCTGCATCTACTTGCTTTGGGATGGTCGACCACATGGTGGCATTAAGCTGTATAAGCAAAACATTTGCAATTAAAAACCCTTTGCTTTGACAAAAACATGTTGAAATCAGCTTTTGTGACTTATGCACTTTTGTTACCTAGAAGTCTATTTGCAGATAGCAGCTGTGGGAAGGAATGCTTTCCCACCAATATTAGATGTGATCCCTTCTGAATCATCCCTTTTGAATTATTTGTTTAAATGATTTTAGTGTTTACTTTAATACTCATTTTAAATTGCTTTTTAAATTTTTTAGATTGGGAGGGTAAAATTGACTGAGTTGAATTTCTTGCATTACATGCTTACTGTGTTTTGCTAGTGCCAATCTAAATATGTCCATACTGACATATTGGCAACCTAAATAAAGACTTCATGTGGGAACACTATGCAGAAACATTAATTACCTGATTCTCTTGTGCGGCTACGGCTCCAGGCACTAGATACAGATCCTCCTTCATTAGAAGCAATTACCCGATATAAATATTCTTGAGGGATAGAGAGAATGAGAGAGAGAGAGAGAGAGAGAGAGAGAGAGAGAGAGAGAGAGAGAGAGAGAGAGAGAGAGAGAGAGAGAGAGAGAGAGAGAGAGAGAGAGAGAGAGAGAGAGAGAGAGAGAGAGAGAGAGAGAGAGAGAGAGAGAGAGAGAGAGAGAGAGAGAGAGAGAGAGAGAGAGAGAGAGAGAGAGAGAGAGAAAGAAAGAGAGANAGAGAGAGAGAGAGAGAGAGAGAGAGAGAGAGAGAGAGAGAGAGAGAGAGAGATTAATATAGAATCATTGCAAAGTGAACAAAAATCATACCTTTAAGGAAGGAGCCACTGTGGTACCTGTAAATGGTTGCAGGCCATTATCATATACATGTTTCTTTTTTCCTTGATACACTAAGATGGAGTCATTTCCCCTGCAGTTTACAGCACTGTCAGTTGATAGGCATCCATCCAGATTGACTCTGACAGCACTGCTGGACACAGATGCCAAGTTAACGACAGCACTTCGTGTAAATTTAACATCCTTCATGCAGCCTCCAAAACCTAGCAAATAGTAAGGGGATTAGCAGCAGGTAAAGGGCTTCAGCTGTTAATTAAAAGCACGTTTTACTTCTTACAGTGCTACATTTGAGTTGTATAGGGAGTTACATATAAATGTTAAACTTTTGATTATGATTCTATGTGTTTGTTTGGCTATATAACATTTTTGCTTCATGCTACTTTTGGGAAAGGTCAGCAAAAAACAGGCAAAAAGATTGATTTTGAAATTGTAGCTCAAATACAAATACAAGTTAATGTGATTTTGATTAATTATTTTATTCATATCATAGAGGATATTCTTTCACGGGATTTCAAATGCATATTCTCAAGTTAATTGTATAGAAAATGTGAATTTGGGTATGTGTGGAGTACCATTGCTACCTACTTAAGCATATTATTTTCCCATAGTTTTATTTTCTTAAATAATACTGTCTAAATTTTGGCGTTACATGTTATCACATATTTAGGTGCAAGGAACCTAAAAAGCTGTATCTGTACTAGGTATCAAGCTGCATTTAAAGATGCAATGCCCATTTTGCCTAGTAGTCACTATCACAGTTACAGGTGACCTAGTAACATCTCCCAACCTACTGACTTTGGAGTAGGCAGAAACATTTGCAGCAAATAATAAGTAAACATTTCTGGAGTTCTAATTTGTCAAGTCAGTGTTATCTCCTGGCAGCTGCCTGGACTCATCCCTGCAATTTTCTTGGCAAGATTTGGTTTGTTCTTGGCTGCTTCCAAGGGCTGAGAAAGAGTGCCTGGCCTAAAATCACCCTGCAGGTTTTGTATCTAAGATGGGATTAGAACTCAGGAACTCAGAGATTCTAGCCTGGTGCTTTAATCACTACACCAAACTGCCCCTTTGAATTGGCATATATATGATATTATGTATTATTTATAAATTAATTAAATAAATGCATTTAAAATTATTTTTGAACAAAACATCTCTACAC
>NW_015387786.1:370492-440645 GCF_001527695.2 Protobothrops mucrosquamatus | reverse complement strand
ATTTAATTTTAAAAAGTAGCATGGAATTCAAAGTAAGATACTAAGTGGTTCTATTTAAGTATAATTACATAAATATTACTTAACATAAGGAGGGGATGCAAGATGCATGGATACATTTCTATTTACACACAAATCAAAGTACTCTCCATATAGTACACACCCTGTTCTAAGCCCAGTTCTTTAAATGTTCCCTGGACCTCAACTGGAGTCCCTCCAAGGTAGACTGGGGAGTTTACAAATAGCTGCTCCAAATCAGGTTCCATCACATGGTCTGTCCATTCATTCATCCTTGCTGAAGCTACTGGTCCTCTTTTTGACAAAATAATTTTATTCCAGTTTCCATCACAGTAAGACAATCCTAACCAGAGATTGACATGTGTGGAGACAATGCCATTATTTAGTAGGAAAATCAGACTTCCACTTTTCAGTTCTGCCTGCCATTTGAAGTTAAAACAGGAGAGAGAGAGAGAGAGAGGGGGGGGGGAGAGAGGGAGAGAGAGAGAGAGAGATGATTGCAGGGAAAAAACCAATCTAGCATCTGAATTTAAATCATTCAAAAAGTGCAGTGATTTTTAAGGAATATAGTTTTAAGTCTCAATGACTATTGAATTTCCAGGACTAGAAATAAAAAACAATGCAAGAAATTGCAAGTAGTGCTGGGATTACTGGGTTTAAAAAGCAAAATCCAAGCTTTTGTGATATACACAGTTTTTCTCAAATGAATTTGTAGAGAATATCCTTTTTTGTATAATATTTCACTTTTAAGATAAAATGAAAATATCCAAAGTCAGTTCAACAGGACTTATCCCATCAGCTGCCTGCGGTTCTTACAGAACTGGAATGGGAGGAGAATCAATTTGTGTGTCTCTCTATGTGTGTCTGTTTCTTTCATTTTTACAAGCCAGAGACAACATTTCTACAATTTAAAATTGAATTAAAAAATCTATGCAACAAGTGACCTCAATTGGCCATTCCAAAATATGAAAATGTTTCATTAAAAAATTGTCTGCATCCTGCTCACAGCAATCTACAGTTAAACCAAGTAAGCAAAACAACCAAGCAAAAACAACAAACAAACCTACAGCAATGTAATCAGGGCCATCTTTGTTGTAAATGAACAGAAGTAATCCACTGAATTGATCTGTTTTAAACATAAATGAGATCTCAAAATCCATGCCACCATGAAAAATATTTGAATGGAGTTCTAGGAAACCTTAAGGAGAAAGGCAAGAATATTATACTATAGGTGCTATAAGTGAAAATAAAATTTAATATGAATCATGCATAGATGTACATATAATATCAGTCTAAGGAATGCAGATCTACGTTTTCAAGCACATACATGTAAGATATATATATATATAAATCTGTAATTCAGCCCACATATATTAGCAACAGACACGTATTAGCAACATACATGAAAACATATCCATTCTTTTCAACTGATACCCTCCTTAAAAAAGGGGGGTGGGTGGGAAATAGACAGTGGATGACAGGCAGATGTTTTTTCATATTCATTTGCATCCATCCCTCTGTTCCTACAAGCCAGTTGTGCTTTAGCTGATTTTGATATGATTTTTCCCTTTTTATAAATTTTATATTTTTTAAATAACATTGGATTTCTCAGTTTTCATTGAGTTTAACTTAATACATGCATAAAATAACAGAACCAAAAGGTAAGTAATAATAACATAATAACAAAGTTGGAAGGGACCTTAGAGGTCTTCTTGTCCAACCCCTTACTCAAGCAGGGAACCCTATAACATTTCAGACAAATAGGTTGTCTAATCTCTTCTTAAAAAACCTCCAATGTTAGAGCAATATTCTTTTGTCTAAAACAGAAAGAAAAACAAATACTTTTTCTAACAATTTTACCATATGATTATACCTTCCCCAAGAAAATGTGCTCCATCTTCAAGGCTAGTAGGACAACCTTCCCAACTGTGATAAGCATTCCTTTGCTCTAATGCTTTTTCCCATTTTAAAGGTTCCCAGACTTCATAGGGATGACGCATCTTTTGCAAGAAGATATCACGGAGACACCCCACAAATCCTTTTGTGACTATTTTAGTTGGGCCTGATTAATGAATAAATAAACAAACAGCAAAGTTATTAGAATTTCAAAATGAAGAGAATCTTTTCAAAGTTATATCCTTCCTTGCTTTCGCAGGGCAGTTCCCAGAATCAATAGAAACACTTACCTGTTTGTAACAGTTTCTTGGATATGATCCTTAAACAAAATATTGTTGCAGCAGCAAAACAAAAAATGTTGTGAAGGATTTGAATGGATCAACTATAGGGAGGGGCAGTTGGGAACATCCTATTGAATCTAATACATGCTATTTTATACTTTACATTTATATGGTGATTATTTCTTAGCTACTGTGCTGTCAAGCTGTTCTTTGTAGTACAGCAGTATGCTTCTGTATCAAGCAGGTGAGCCAGCATTCACACATCTCAGCAAGCAGTACTGAAGAAATCAGGCTTTATAAAAGAAATAAATAACTTCCAAGATACTAAAAGAATAATAGTTGCAGAAAATCAACTTCTGAATATTTAGTGAAATGGATAAAGATGTCTGCATGTAAAGAGGTGGTGGGGAAAGTACAGGCAATGCTTAGCTACACACAACAAAAAATGTCTTTGTTAATTCTTAGAACGAATTCTAAGATTCATCTAGTATAATCTTCTCACCTATATCTTTTCTTTCAATTATAAAGTCTTGTGGAAGTCCTCCAACAAAAATGCCTGTATTTTCTCCTATAATGATACTACCACTTGTAGCTGATGAGGAACCTAAAAAATAATAGTTGTGTTTAAATGTGAACTAGAATAGGTTGAATCAAAACTCACTGTTTTAGTTTTATAGATAAAACAAATTATAAAACAAAAAGGCTGATCTCAGAAAAGTGTGCTAGCCTGGCAGAAAGCATACAAAATTATAACAGAGAAAATAATCATAAGATAAACATTCACAGAATAGCTTAGAAATAATGGGTGGAAGAAACCCTTCAGAAAATTAAATTGATCATAATGAGATCATTACCTGAGAATTGTCCATCTATAATGATTTTTCCGAAGGCTTGATTTCTTATTGCACTCAGATGATGCCAATTGTTATCATTATATTTCCTTCCACCATCATTTACTGGAGTTACAGCAATAGCAGAACCCTATAATAATTAGAACAATTATTATTTTGATTTAGGCATTACACAACTCCAGAATGACTCTGAGTAGCTCATAGTAAAACCAACAAAATAAAATATAAGAAAAGAAACATTATTTTTTTCCATAGGAATTTAAGATTTTTTAAAAAGAATATTAAAACGCAAACATACAAAATAGTGAATTTGGTCAACAATATAGAAAATATTTACAAATACATTTCATAATTCACCCTAGCCCTGAATTTGGGAGAATGGTGAGATCTTTAAGTCCCCCCAGAACACCATTTTGGTGGGAGGCACATGGATCTCAGGACAACCGTATTCCAGTAGGCAGGTACTGTAACAGAGAAGTCCCAAAGGTGCTTTTTCAGGAGGCAACTGGACTTTCTTGTTTTTCTTTGAAGATGTTTTGCTTTTCATCCAAGAAGTTTCTTCAGCTCTGATTCATCTTGGATGAGAAGCAAAATGTTTTCAAAGAAAAACAAGAAAGTCCAGTTGCCTCCTGAAAAAGTACCTTTGGGACAACAATTACCTGGATGACTGAGAATCTCCATAGACATGTAACAGAAGAGGTATGCTTCCAGGGTCCCAAAAGATGTATAATTGAAGGAATGTGGATCACTCAATATGGTGACTCGTATTGACTGGAAAGACACCATATGAGACAAACAGTCCCTGAGATAAGTAGGCCCAATGCTACGTAGGATTTAAAGGTTATAATCAGCATCTAGAAGCAAACTAGCAGTCATTGCAGCTTGAGGAGCAGGGATGACATATGGGCATATGGAGGCATGCCCACCAGTGTCCTTGCCACTGCATTCTGGACCAGCTGAAACTTCCACATGAAGCTAATAGAGCATGAATGACTGGCCTTCCCAATCCAGGAGAGAGTGCAAGTTGTATACCATATGAAGTTGTGCAAATGCCTTCCAAGCCACAGCTAGCACCTGCTCATCATGCCAGAACTGTGATCCAACTGTGATCCACATTTTAAAAAGTAATTAAAATATTCGGTTTCCATTTATTTATGTCCCATCTTTCTCTCAGGACTTCAAAGCAGGTTATATGGGGATCTCCCACCATTTTATCTTTACATTAGCAATCCTCTAAAGTGGGTTGGAATCAAAAGAATAACAGATCTAAAGTTGATGGAACTGGTTATGAAGATGGACTTTTTTTTTCAGCCTCACAGCATCTGCAGTGTTCATGCTTCCAGTTGATTTTCTATCAAAATGCTTCCCAGGTCTGATTTTGTTTTAATTTTGCAGACTAGAACATATGAATGTAGGAAGTGAAAGAATATGGGTCTTCATTCCATAACCAAAGGCACAAAAGATCAATATAATTTAACACTAATTTTTTAAAACATCCCACAGATTATTTATGAACAATTCTTTATGGCATTGGGGCTACTAACTTGAAAAGGATCATTCTCTTCAAAAGACATGTAGAAAAAAAAAAGACATGTAGAAGCTAGGTTTGAATAAATAAATGATAGCAATTTTAGAATAGTGATAGTTTTTTTTAAAAAAAGGTATAGATCAAAAGTGAGCATATGACATTTGAAAGTGATACTTAATTTGTATATAAGAATTTCATATTAAATTTCTATACACTCTCACTTTTCTTTTTTGGCATTACATAAATGTTTCTAAGCACATCCATAATTATAAGCCTTTACACAAACATCTTGATCTAATGAGCTTTATATGATAAGTTACACACACACACACACACACACACACACACACACATTTTAAATTTGGTTAAGGTATGAAGAAACAGATGCAAATATAAAAATATCCCTTAGAAAAGGAAAGAGAACGAATACATGATTTATAATCAGAAATATATTTGTTAATTTTTGAGTGCCTTGAGCCACTTTAATTGATACAGAAACATTCTTAAAGTTTGTCATTTAAAATGAATGGCAATTAATTTAAATTCACATTATTTCTATTTTTTGCAGAAAATAATTTATCCAGCAATTAAAAATGGACAACCATTGTCATAGTTTCAATAGCTGAGAAATGCTCAAAATATATTTAACATATTTAACAGAGCAGATAACTACAGCTATCACATATCCTCAAACTTGTGCTTAAAGTTTGCTGTTATTTTTCTTTATTGTAGGAATATTCCAGAAATGCATTAATCTAAAATTCTAGAAGTACAAAAATAATTATATAGCTTCTCTAATATAATTAATTGGAGTGGAGGTGTCACATGTGTGTTTTTCGTAATGTTTCTATCACCTTTAGTGCATAGTATGCTCAAAACTTTGTGATAGTGCCCATAAGCATTAATTCTGTGAAATTCAGTGCATTAGTGAGAAACTTCACAACTGCCATAGCGGAGTTTAAGTTGATTCATCAGATGTTTTAAAACCTGATGCTATCTTGGTAAGCATATAATATATATAGAAAAGTTATCCATGATAATGCATTTTATGAATAGGCTCATTTTCTATTCATACACTATTTTTATTGTCTTCCACCCTATTTCAACATTTTAATATTTTACAAACACACATTTCATTATCATAGTTTAATAATTAAAACCAGAACTGGTGTCATGCCCAATTACTGTGCCCTGGTAGCATGCCCATTAGTTTTTCCATTAGTGAATTCAACAATACTAATGGGATTACTAGCATGGGATGCTAATTGGGCGTGACATAAGAAACTGGCTTACTTCTTAGCATACCCTTGCTAATGATGAAATTAATGAGCATTTTATTAAATGCTGTCTCATCAAAGTATACTTAGTTAGCGTTAAAATTGTTACAAACGATGCTGCATGCCAAAGATCAGGTGTCTACAAAAGTGATTCTTTATATATTTTGGCAACAATCTGGAGCATTTATATGTTATTTATCTAAAATCACACATGTAAGTTCTCAATTTCAAATTATATAATCACATATGCCAAACACAATGTAAATATGGAAGCAATGTCTGTAGTTTTGCTCTGCATTCCTTCCAGTGTTTCTGTTGCATGTGAAAAGCTGAATTTGTCTACAGTCCACAATCCATTTACAATCATCCTTAACAGAAATTGCTTTGAAGTAAAAGGCATTCATCCATAAACACATTTAAGTATCTTAAGCAAGATGCTGCACAAATTAACAAGACTGGACATTGCACAAATTATAGCTATGTGTTGATCAGTTTTGGAGAAATCTCTAGCTTTCTCTTTTCTAGACACAGTAGAAAGCAAGTTGCACTTAAACATATGTAGTACTAAGAATGGGAATAATTTTTAAATCTATATTTTTAAGTGAATCTATTGAATTTGTACTTGCCCAAGTAATATATGGATTAGAATAAAGGTTATTTTTCAACTTTTTCATGTATTCCTGAATTTTGTAATGTACTTTGTGACCAAGATACAATCCAGATACCATGGAATGCATGCTCTATCTATTTATCTTGCCTGCAAAAATTACAGACATATTATATTGAAGAAAATTATATATGAACATAAATGCATGTCTTATAAAATACACTATTTAAATTTATTTAGTCAAGCAAACTAAATAAGACTTTATTTCAAAATACAAACTGCATAACTGATTCAATTATTTCCTTTCACATTGTAGGGATATTTTTGTTTCTGATGACTGCACATTAGTTCCTTTTTTTAAAAAAATCCTAATATTGTGCTACTGAAGATTTGCATTGAAATTTGGAATATTGTTACATTTCAGTACCTGGAAATATCCATGAAACCACTAAGAGTAGAGTTTTACTTGAGAAAAACTTTGCCTTTTTAGTAGTGAAAGATAAAAGCTAAAGAGAAATGTTTGTAAAAAGACTGTTCCTATGAAAATAATGTTCCCTTGAGCTGAGATTAATTCCTGGTGATTACACAGATCAAATCATGCTGGTTTTTTGGCAGCAATTCAAAAAAGTTTGCTTCTGTCTTCTGGGATTTTTCAACTTTTCAGTCTAGCCTACACCCTTCCAACTCTTTTATTACTATTATCATTATTATTATTATTATTATTATTATTATTATTATTATTATTATTATTATTATTATTATTATTATTCCCTGCTTGTCTCCCATTCTAGTAGTAACCAAGCCCCAATGCTTCTCAGCTTCTGAGTTCAGACAAATTAACTCAGTAATACTGCTTGCTCAATAGACAAAATAAGCACTTCTATTAGATTATTTGTGATAATTTCTAATGTGCAAGTTTTCACTTTGTTTTGTAGGTCACAGATTACTTTACAACGCAACTGTATATCTACTGAAAACACAATGATCTTAATTCAGGATAGATGCATCCAAGATTCTACAATAGATCCACTTTCCTCACATGGGGCCTCCATAAATTGCCAGACAAAATAGTCCCGAGTTATGCTAGTCAGTAATTCTGAAAGTTGTATACTAATATGTCTGGAGGACATCACTTTGGAAGAAGATGTCATGTAACATACATCAGGTCTGACAAATGTATACTGTTCATGCTTTATTTATTATTTTCCTGAATTATCTGGCTAGTTACCCCACTACTGGAAACAGAGTATACAGTAGAAAAACCTTGAGTTCATCAAATCCAGGATGCTAGTGATGGTTGATTTCATCTTGCTAGCTCTGTAGGCAGATTCTGGAATAGCTCAGTACATGAGCTATTACTATAGGCTTACGTCAGATCATTACATTCCTGATACAAAAGCAAAGTCACATCTTAGATTTGATTTATATGAGACATGATCTGGGGATGGTAGATATAAAAACTAGTCATTTCTTATGGAGACACTATTTCTGGTGACTATAGGACTGATCAGTGTCACAATTCTGTAGTCGGTTTGCCTCAGGTGTCAGATGGATTCAGTTGGATTTCAGAGCATACATGGACACCTTCAAAATGACATGAGAGCCATTTTGAGATTTGAATCAGACTCTGGAACAAAATGTAATTGGGGTGTATTGATGGGATTGCCCCAGAACATCTTAACCTGTACACTGATCCTGGATTACAGAGAAACCTCAGGAAATGAAGTAGTAGAAGAAATACTTGAAGTGATGTTGGCAGACAAGGAATACTAGACATATGTTTGCATCTTTTTTGACAAACTGAGTTGGCAAAATCCTATCCATATGCTAAGCAGTGCACATTCCATCACAATAGGCAGGTCCTTGGACACTAATAAGGAGGATAGGGGAATATAGGGTGTATCTGGGCATTATTAATGGCATAATTGTTATTTAGATTTAACGATGCTATTGATACAACTATAATTATAAAATCACACACATACATACATACATACATACATACATACATACATACATACATACACACACACACACACACACACACAGAGAGAGAGAGAGAGAGAGAGAGAGAGAGAGAGAGAGAGAGAGAGAGAGAATTTATTGTAACTATTTTCATAAGCCACTTAAACTTGCTATGTGGCTAAAATGACATAATAGCACTTGAAATAAATAAGTAAATAACAATTAATAGACTGTAGATTAAGAGATGTGCGTCAATTGAAAGAACAGGAAGAGATACCCTTATATAAGAAATCCTTGTAATTTCAAATAGAAAAAAAACATATCAGTGAATAATAAAGTTTTGAAACCTGCATTTAATTCCCTGGGAAAAAAATATGTCCATTTTCCAAACCCTTTTTTTGAAATAAACAATAAAAATTTCCTGCTACTACAAGCAGGAAGGAGAATGAATAGGAGAATGAATTTTTGTTCCAGCTACCTTTTTCAAAATGGGATACTCTGTTATTAACTCGGTTATTTTCATAATCAATATCATAATTACCAGGCAATGGAATGCTCTCATTTTCCTTGTTTTTTATCTATAAAAATATTTTTGTATAGCTTTAATATAAAATTTCATAAAGGCCAAATAATTGTGATTTTGAAATTTTATTCAATTTCCACTTAACTGATTACCTGACTGATTACAATGTACACATTTTTCAGTTCTTCTCTCCTTGTTAGGGATGAATATGTCACCTGAAGTCTAGTTAGTCCTTCTAAGACTCTGTAGTAATATGATCCCCATGCATGATAAATTAATTTATGTGAGAACCCACCCATAAATAAAACTAATGATTTCATTAGTGTAGGTTTGAAAAAATATATTACTTTGAAAAATTAAATTTTAATCTGTACATCACAGAGTTTTTAAACTTTGTTACATCAGTTGCCTACTATTGGTTGCTCAGGCAAAATGAAATGTAAAGCTCCTAGCAATTTCTGATAATGCTCCTAATTTGTCTGTCCAAATCTGATCAGATTTTCAAAAAATAATGTGACCCACAACTAAGTTGCTCATGACTTTTCAGGGGTCTGGACCCATAGTTTAAGAACCTTTACATTAAACTCTTATGTGAAACAGGGAAAGAGCAAGTATACATACATACATACATACATACATACATACTCTTTTGTATTATTAAAAATTGCCATGCAACTTTCACTATTTTACCTGTGGATCAAAGAGAAAGTAAGGACGGCCTTTTCTTAACTGAAGGACAATGAATTCTTCTTGATTACCAAGTGACATAGAGAGAAAAAGTAGGCCATCGAGTTCTGCAGTTTTAAAGCTTATTTTAATACCTAGTTAGAAATAAAAAAAAAGCACATGTTTACTTCTAACTAATTGACACATTCATGGCATATAAATGAACATGACAAAAAACATTTGGAGAGATGGCATTTACACATATTTGATCTTGTGTGAGAAGAACATCCAATAACTATTTCTGATCTCTGTCTGGATAAAACTGAGGAAACAAAATAGATTCATAGGTTTTGGAACTGACTGCCTTCTGGAGTCATGGATGCTCCATCATTGGAAATTTTCAAGTTTTCAGTTGGGATGCCATTTTTCTGGGATAGTCTGGGGATTCCAGCTCTTGCTGGGAATTTGGACTAGAAGACGTCCAAGATCTTCCAACCTTATCATTCTAGTCACTGTAAACAGGGACCACAGTTGCTATTGTCAATTCTATATACGGCCAAATAAAATAATACCATATATATATAATTGATTTCTAAATAACACATTTTCTACCTATGAAATGAAATGCTTTTCATTTTGTTTTATTGTCTCAGAAGGTTTCTCATGGAAAATCTGGGTTGGGGGGAATAAAATGATTAAAAAACCTTTAAATTGCAACGTATGGATATTAAACTGGCATAATTATTTTAGAACCAAATATTAAAATTATTTGCTACATTCTGCATAGTTCCTGATGTAAGTACTTCTGATTGAGAGTGAGTTTTTACTTCTTATACAGTGATATTCATGTCCTTGTTGCTCCCTTTTAATACACTGATAACAGTGTAGTGTAATTTATTGGGTTCTACCCAGCTGTATCAAATGAATCAACTTTTTCATATTCATTTTTTCCTTCCTTTGTCAGGCAGAAAATAATAAGTAATGAAAGCTTCTCGGGTAGACAGATTCTATTATGAAAAATTGAAGAATCATAACTACAACACATATTCATATTACAATAATGCTACTAATTACTTCACACCATAAGCAGTATCCTTTGACTCACATACTTTAATCTTTCCACAGGTTGACACCCATACAGTCACAATATACTCACAAATATTAAGACATTCACTTGAGATAATGAACATCCATCATGCTATTAAAATAGCTGTTCAGAGCTATGTGACAATTGACTTTAAATAAACTTGGCAGGGAATATAATCAAAAGCTCTTTTATGTTTCAGTTGGCTTATAGAGGGCTTGGGATAACAGAAAGGAGACTGATGAGAAGAAATTACAGAAAAATATCTATGCTTACTCAATTTTTGATTATTATATTTTATTCCTATGAACTTATTTTTCTATTAAATCATCAAGGTTCTTTAATACACAGTACACATTAAAAAGCTAATATTAATGGTGAGGTTCACTAGATTCAGCACAACCCAAAGAGGTTAATTCAAAATAGATTTTCATTTTCCCAGGATTGACTGGCTAATTCTTTTTCTTTTACACAATACTAATAATCAGAGTGAACCTTGGGAATAGTCTTACAATGATTGCTCATCTGCAGAATATGGGTGTTGTTCTTGGGTGTTAAAAGGGCTTTGCCTTTATGGTATAGAGCAGGGGTCCCTAACACCCAGTCTGTGGACCAGTACTGGGACACGGCATGCCAGCAACTGATCCGCACAAACAAGCAAAGCCCCATCAGCAGGTTGCAGGCAGCACACAAAACCAAGCCCCCTCCGGTTCATGGAAAACCGGTCCCTGGTGCCCTAAAGGTTGGGGACCTCTGGTATAGAGCACGGATGTCAAGCTCAGTCGCGTCATGTGACGTATCATGACATATTGCAATGTTTTTTTGCCTTTGCGGAGCCAGGGTGGGCGTGTCCTACACGTAATGCATCCAGCCCACAGGCCACCAGTTTGACACCTGGTATAGAGGGTCACAGAGTCAACTTTGAAGAAACGATGCTGAAATGGTTACAAGACATGTTTTAAGCCTGGGAAACAAATAAGCAAGTGAACAAACAAAAACCATTAGGAAAAGGGTTATGCCCTATGGGGTATAAGAAAGGGAAAAGGCTATCTCTGCAGTCTTTATCAATACAATATAGTTCTAGGCTCACTTGCAGAATTTGTTTTGTGGCCTGGCTTGAAATAATTTGAAAATAAGTTGAAATGATCCTTCTCTTTGTTGCCTGTGTGTTGCCATATGTGAAAAGGCTTTTGCAAACAAGCTGACCCAGCCTATAGACTGATTCTTTTTTTTGGCAAAGTACACACCCAAACACATACACAGCAGAGTCATCAAAAACTTTGTGAATTAATCTCTTATATTTCAGTCTTCCCTAATAATCAGCTCCACAACAGAAGATGAAGCATAATAACCTATAAACATGCCTTCCCTTTGTACCAATTATGTCAACCTATTAGTCCAAACTTGGCATATGGAAATTAATGTTTCACATACAGGAGCTACCATCACAGTAAATTTCATCACATTCTGTTAACAAAACAACAGAACAATAAGATTTCAAGCATCTCTCTTTCTCTCTCTCTCTCTCTCTCTCTCACACACACACACACACACACACACACACACATCCAGAAATATATCTATTGTATTTAATAATATTTAATCACATAGTGTTCATTCATATGTAAGTTACATTACATTTACTGGAATTTAGTCTCAGAAAAGTGAAAGAAGAATACAATTTAAAACAATTAATAACAAATTCATGGGTTGTTTTTTTTTTTTTAAAAAAAAAAGGAAGAAGGAGAACAAGTACTACTCCATGCTGCTCACTGCCAACTTCCAAAGTCAGTCCAGAAAAATACCCTGGTCAATAGTATTGAAAACCACTGAGAGGTCAAGAAAAGAAAGATGGATGCACCACTCCCATCTTGGCCCCACTAGAGGTCATCCAAGAGTACAACCAATGCCACCTCAGTACTTTACCCAAGCCCGAAACCTGACTGAATGAGGCTAATAATTTGTTTCTTGCAAAGTCCTCTGAAGTTGCAATGCAACTACTTTCTTTACAACCTTTCCTGGATCCCCATAAACACTAACAAGCATAGCGAATAACCATACTAGCCAACATACTGTTGTGGGATCATGTGAGTTGCAGTTTAATGCATCTAGGGGGCATCAGACTGGGAAAAGCACAGATAATATCATGAAAAAAATGTTCTGAACATTCATCCTTTCAGACATTGGCAAATATTTTGCAATGAAATGAGAACATGGCCTATCAGGCGTCTATGTCAGCCCATAGAACAAAACAACCTCAATCTATTAGTTCTCTTCAAAAATTTTTTTTCCTATCAGGCACCTAACTTTTAATCATAGTGTCAGATGAAGGCTAAGGAAAAGCTTATCTTGTATAACTACAATATAGACACCCAAGAATTTTTTTTAAATGGAATAGATGTAAAAGTGTTGAAGTTTCAAGGAAACTCAGCTGTCTGGCATTAGGATGTGAAATCAGTCTTGCCTGTCTCTCCTCAAAGCTTCTCAAATATTGAAGGAGGATATTGGGCGATAGAATTTTCTTTTAATTTGCCAAGCATATCCACAGCAATTTTTCTACAGAAAATTAATATGTAAAATACACTCACCCAGTGCATCTTTCTATGTATGTATGATTGAGAGGAAGACAAACAAAAGTGACAAGCATAGTGACTTTCTAAAATACTCCTTTTTGTAACGAAAGTCAGGAAAGCCAATTTGGTGTAGCAGTTAAGGCATCAGACTAGAAAACAGGAGACTGTGAGTTTTAATCTTGTCTTTAGGCACAAAGCAAACATGGGGGACTTCAGTTCTAGGAAGCAGATAATAACAAACCACTGTTGAAGTCTTGGTAAGAAGACTCCAGTCACTGACACTGACTCAAAGATGTGCACACATGTGCATGCGCGCACAAACACATACACACAGAGTCGGTGTGATGTAGTAGTAAAAGTATTGGATATGGTCCACTGGGATCCAAGTTCAAATCTGTCCTCATCAATGAAATTCATAAAATGGCCATTTGCTGAGGAAATAGATTCTGTTCTGTATAACATGCTGACCTCTTGAACGAAATTAGGCTTAAGTAAAATAAAATAACTGCACTTTTCAGTATAGCTGAAAATTCAAAACTATAAGCATTAAATAATAGAGTATCACTACAGATATACATAGTTACTTCTAGTCTACCAGATTCAGCAATTGTTATTTCAAATCTTTCAGCCAATTTTCAACTAATATTTTGTTTGGAGGGAATCTTCCATGTTTCTGGTTTTATCAGAGATGAATATGAAAACATATCGCAAAGCAAAAATGATAACAGTGGCAGGTAAGGGTAACTTCATTACAAAGCAAAAAAGCACAATATTTATTGGCATAAAACTAATTTAAACTTTTCATACATTCCAATTAAAGATTTTTTTTCTTATTACTATTTTCCTACAATGTTTAGTGAAAAGGCCAGATCAGGACATGTTTAAATATAGAGTGTAACATTTCTATTTGTATTCAATACAATACCAGGCTCAAAAATGTTCTTTTCAATATGGCAAGATCTGAAACATTTATGACCTAAATCACTGCAAATGTAACAAAGTATACCTGAAACAGGTAAGCCAGCCTAAACAGTTGCAGGATACATGATGTTTTCTGTATCAAAACACCTGACATTATGGAAATGATAATGATTTGGATATAATCTGCTAGGTTAAAATTACTAATTTGATACCTATTTGTATTTTTATTTTTTGTCACCCTATTATACCCACAACTGGTAAAACAAACAGGACATTTTAGCTTTAATCTTCTTACTACATAACCCAAATAACTTCAGTCATGTTTGCATTAATGTTGCATTAATCATGTTGTTGTGTATTAATGAGTTTTCAGGCTATGCTAATTACTGTCATAGATTCTGCAGCAGCCCATTAAATATACAAATTACAGAATTAAAGAGCCAGAGCTCTTCATGATTAATCTTTAAATGGAGAAAAACTAATGATGTCTGTACAAAGTTTCTCTCTACTTTGGACTGAGTGAGCTCAGTGAGCAATCAATTAGACGATTTGAAGAATAAGAAGCCTGTAAGGCAGCATCCGTTTTTCTGAAACAGTTACTTGAAATAGATATTGGGCATAAAGCTTTTTTAGATTTTTTTTCTATTTTACAAGTATTTACAACATTGTCCAGTCTTAACACTTTTCCTTAAGAGTCTAGCGACTTAAATTCATTATTATGTCCCCATTGGAAGCACCTGCCTCTTTGTGAATATAGTAAATCAATCTTCTCTTTTTAGCAAGGACACGAGTCCTGTTGCTCTCTAGTTAGGAAGATTTACAGCAAACCTTGGTGAAAACAAAGGCAAGATAAGTTTAGAGTCATTTGATAAGATTTGATGTATTAGAAGCACTTTCCCCTCCTAGTTTCTGAATGATGTTTTGTTTAATAAGAGAACAGTGGCTAGTGGTTAGGGATTATAAATTAAGAGAGATGGATTCTGAACCAAATTCTGCCACAGATGTAGCACACAACATTAGTCAAATCATTTAACTTCTCCAGGCCTAATTTCATGGATTATTGGTAAAAATTGACTTTAGTATAGAAATAGTATGGAAAATATAAACAATTTATATTATTTTACAAATAGTTTTATGCTAATGTGCAGGCAGCCACAGTGCACAGAACCAATACATTTTATTTATAGGTGAGAAAAATAAGGGATATCTGTAACCATGGCCAACAGAACCACAGATGTAATATTCCATGGACATATTTTAATTCATAAATAATGACATCTTTATATGGCTATGACAACCTAGAAGAGTAGCATTGAATATGGCAGAAGTACATGGCTTTGAGGCCTAAGTTCCATATGGCATCCAAAAGTTCATAGATGTGAGCTCCAAAGGTTGTTACCAATCTGTAAATATTAATGTGACAAGCAGGGAGTTACAACTGGAGAATAATAGTATTATTATATTTTAATTATATTCAAATCTATGTGAAATACACCTATATAAAATCAAGAATTTCAGCTCTAAGTATTTTCTGGAGTGTGACTTCCTCTTCAAGACTAGTTGTGATCCTAACTTGGAAGATGCTTCATGTAGCTGGGAATAGTGATTAAGGCCAATGAAAGTGGCAGATAATGCAGAATGCCATAACCAGAAATTTTATTAGCATGGCTCACTCCATTTCATTCATCTTAAACAAATTTAATTGACTTTCTATAAATTTATATTCAAAATTCTATGAATTTCTACCAAAGTTCTAAAACATTTTGGAACAAGCTTCTGAAAAAAATATTTTTCCAATATCAGCATCCCAATGCCTCATGCTGAGAATTAGATTTACAATTAAAATATATGCTTGGTGTGGTACATTGTCAAGCTTGTCCTGTAAGGTTTTGCACCAGTTCTGTTTCCTTTAGATGCTAGGTGATTTTTTCTCAAATACTTCAAATCTTCTATTTTTTATTTTTTTTTAATGAGTTTTTTTAAAGAATATCTGGTTATTTTAATATTCACTTGTTTAAACTCCAAACCAGCACAAAATGCTTTAGATAATTATTGTATTGTGAGATGGTGACTCAGCACAAATTAATGACTATGAAAGCTGGCCTACATTGAAATTTATTTATAATATCACAAACTACTTTGCCACAGTCTACCATGGTTGGGTGTTAATGCATTTGCATCTATTGCTGTCATTCTTAGAAAAAAGGACATGCACATTATAAGATTATTACATAAACAGAGAATATTTCACTTTTGTTGCTCTGATTCACAGAAAATATTAAACAGGAATTTGACAATAGTAGTGCTCTTTAAAGTGTACATTTAGGGTAAATGTACATTGACAACTGCCAATGTTGAATGCGAAGGTAAACAGGAAGAGTTATTTGGACAGGCTACAGCATAGATGTCAAACTCGCCACGTCACGTGACGTGTCACGATGTATTGTTTTTTGCATTGCCAGAGCTGGGGTGCGCGGTCTCCGTATGATGCAACCGGCCCACGGGCCAGCAGTTTGACATCCCTGGGCTACAGTGAAGCAAAACAAACGTTCAATGGAAACTCAAGTGAAAATTCATTAGAAACTGCA
Source organism: Protobothrops mucrosquamatus (assembly GCF_001527695.2). NCBI lineage: Eukaryota > Metazoa > Chordata > Lepidosauria > Squamata > Viperidae > Protobothrops > Protobothrops mucrosquamatus. The sequence goes on along the minus strand of NW_015387786.1, from coordinate 423,870 downwards.
ACTTCTAAATGTGTATATAGATTAGACTTTCTCCAGGCTAACTTAGGTTTTCAAAGCATAATGGCTTACTCAGCAACAAATCTGAAAAATGCTAATGATTTAACCAAAGAGTCAGGAACGGAGAGAAATACACAATATTTCATTTAGTGATGCCTGAAATGCCATTTCCCCTAGTTATTCCTGAAATGGTGACTTTCTTCAGTGTGGAGAGAGAAAAAAACCCTGTTTTTCTCATTTAAAACAAATAGACTTACCAAAGTGTAATAAGAAAGCTGTTGGTATGGGATCTGTGAAAATCTTGCACAATTCCCTTCTCCAGACACAAATAATAAACACAGCACAGCAAACCTTTTACAAGGTTGATGCTTGCCCAGTTTCATCTTGATGCAAATAGATGTGTGGATCTCAACATGCATTTCTTCTTACCATAAGTTAGCTATATAGCCTTTTCTGTTAAAGAAGGCATATTTAAAAAGAAAGTATTGTATTAAAAGGAAAGGACTATTAAAAATCTATAAATATGTGTATAAATAATGATTGCAAGTGGATTATTTTACCCAGCTGGATCTATTTTATGCAAGATATGTCTATCTGGCATTATATGGGTTTCTATTTGACCTGAACTGTGTAATTAACTATCAATAATATGCAATTTAGATTTAGATTTATAATCCTTGAATTAAGCAATTAGCTTGTTCAAGTTTCAGTGTACTTCCATCCTGTCATGGCTTTTTATTCCGTAAATATGAATCATTTTAGAGAATGTATGCTGATAATACTTTTATTTGAGCAAAACAATGTAATGGTGATGAAGGAATTAAAAAAGAAGTTGGAGGAGAAGGAAGCGACTATTTTTGTATTATAAATTGTTATTTCTTTTTAATGCATCACTATTAGACAAGGTCTGGTAATAGGCAAGCAGACAGACTGTGAAGCATAGCTAATTTTTATTACTAAAATTTATTTATTTGGTAGTCTTCTTGTACTCAAGGCTGCATAAAGTGACAAACGAAAAAAAAAAGACAGAGAGAAAGAGAGCCAAGGTACAAAAAGAGAAAAATAATATAAATAAGAACAAAATTAGCCACTTCAGCCAAAGCTAAATGCCTTTCAAACAATCGCCTAAAGTTTAATAAAGATAAAAAAATGAAGCTTGTAGGAGTAAATCAGTAAGTAACACCAGGGCTTTTTTTGTCATAGAACGCCCAGAACGGAGTTCCGGCACCTTTTTTGGATGGAACCTTGTTTGGTAGGCAAGGCGGGTTGTATGACATGTGTGAGTTCTGGCACCTTTTTTTTTTTTTTTTTTTACAAAAAAAGCACTGAGTAACACAATAGTGTTATCTCTAGCAACAATCCACAGCCAAAGGTTAAGGATACCAAGGAATATATTTCAGCTGTATCTGTAGTGGCAGAGGTTAACTTACCTGCTCCTTTCCCCATTAGCCCAAGAGTTTTGAACTTGGAACAGAGCCTGAAAAGGCAGCAATGCTGGACATCATGAAGGACTTTATAAGTAAAAGACAGCAATCTGGACTACAGTAGAATTACCTGGCAGCCAATAAAGATGAAAGGAGACCAGCTAATATAATTACCATATTCAGTCTATCTGTGGATACTATATACACAATCTGAGTATTAGCTGAATCTTCAGAACCGATTCTGAAGATAACCTCATGTAGAGCACATTATGGTATAAGACGGAGTTCATTCTTCATACCCTTTAATATTACATATGCCATTATTTACAAAAAGTGTATATTAATGTCAATGTTATTAGTAAAAGGTTAAGAAAAAATGAAAATCTAAACAAAATGTTATTCAGAAAAATATCTTACAGAGAAAATAAAACTACTCAAATGAAAACAAAGAGCATATCCTTTTGTAGAGAGTATATCCTATTTAAATTTATGAAGAGAAAAACTTTCTAATACCATTTTGAAAGAAAGTAGAGGATTTACATGCATAATGAATTAAGAGCAACAGTGAAATAAAATTATTATTATCTATATACTACTATTCTGTGTCTGTTTGTCACCTTCAATTGGGTGAAATGATGCATCTTGAGGCAATAGTTTAGGAATCAAGGAACTTCAAGTGGGCTAACTTATATGTATTCAAAATCTTGGACTCATTGCTCCTATGAGATGAAAAATTGGAAAAGCTGTGGCCACTTCAACGCTACTGTGCTGCCACACTGCCACGGTACGCTGCAGTAATGTGATTGTCAAGTAAAGTCAATGAGAAAGGTAGCAGGAAATTGGTAATCCCAGGCCAGCAGGCAGGTAAGTGGCTGGTGGATGGGAGAGGGAGTGGGATTGGGTGAGGGTAGAGACATCATGCAGGCTGGCATGGATTCACAAGAATTCACTCTGAATTCCTTTCAAGGAAATATGGTACTCCTAACAGGTGGGTCAAAAACACATTTCTGTAGCTTATCATAGAGGCTGTCATCATGAAAATATGGAACCTGCTTGAACCTGATTGATGTGATAAGTAAATCAGTTAGATGATCCAAGAAATTTGTAGGAATTTGTCAAGAAAAATCATGCAAAATATAATAAGTTGCATGAAGGCTGATGGGTTGCTACTCAATTCAATTATATCATTTTATATTCAAACAAAACCAATAGCATGGCCCTTCTTTCTGGGAATCAGACTGCAAACCCTACTGAGGTTTAATTTGATGAAAATGCAGTTTTAGCAACTGTTCCAAGAACTTCCATTCTAATTGTTACTGAGTTCAGAAACCGTAATACTGAACAGCACCTAGAGATCCAATGTGTAGAATGGGAGTGGTGTGGGAAAAGGAACATAACAACAATGCTGTCAGGTGGAGGAGCAAATAAAGCCTTTGCACAAATTTTCATCTATCTATTCTTTCAGGCAGGCTAACTTTATTTCACTTTGGATAAAGATGTTCTTCTGTAGCCTGGACTTCAAAATTAGTTGTACAATCACAGAATGTATGTGTTTGTGGGGAGTGTGGGGATGATGGGATCATCCTTGGTCACTGTCTAGCCTTGATGTAATAGTTCTCTGAGGATTTGTTCCTTCTTTGCCACTTTCATTCCACACACTATGCCATGTTGTCCTTGACTTACAGTAGTTTGTTTAGTGACCATTTGAAATTATGACCACTGCAGCACCCCCATGGTCACATGATCAAAATTCACATGCTTGGCAACTGACTCTTATTTATCAGTGTTCTGATCACCTCCTGATAAGCAATGGGGAAGCAGATTCACATTAGAACTGTGTTACTAGCTTAACAACTGCAGTGATTCACTTAACAACTGTGGCAAGAAAGGTCATAAAATGGGGCAAAATTCACTTAACTGTCTTGCATAATAATGGAAATTTTGGGGTCAACTGTGGCCATTAAGTCGAGGACTACCTTTATTAGGGAACTTGCACTGAAATTGACAGACTGCATTTCCAAAGCTTTGACTTCTATAATATTGCATTCCAATATAATTATTTTTTAAGAATGATCACAAGCCAATTCTCAAGCAATAAACTTCCAATCATTTTAATTGTATTTATCGTTACTATATATAGGATTTGGATTGACTAAAAAATAAACTTCATAATTAATTGAAAATATATAACATACGTGATACTCATGCAATTAATTTCATGATGCTACAATCTGGTGACATTTGTTCACATTCTTTTCATCTCTTTTTAAAATTCAATTGCATGATTTGGTCATACACTTGTAGATTTTGCCTTTTTTTTTTTTAAGATAACTGAAATAGTCCAAGATAAACCTGAATAGTTGTGATAGTTGATGATTGTTAGATGAGAGACTATAGTTAGAGAAATATAAATAGTCTTTCAACCTCAATTACTAGCCAGTACTATAACTATCTCTACTTTGCAAAATGAAGAGGCTGAAATATATTTCTTCTTTAGTCTTAAATGAAAAGCATATATCTTTTAGTCCAGTAATAACACTTTTTAATCCAAAATTAATCAGCATTTTAAAAAAGATGAATGTCACCAGAGAAACTTGGATTATTTTTCCATAAACCTCATTTTAAACTTCTTTCTTGTAAATTAAATATAAACATTTTTGCTCTCCACTTCAAATGCATCGAAGACACCAATTATAATACACGTGTGTTTATGTTCAGAGATTGCTATAATTAATGTGTTGTCTATTAATTTAACAAATTATATTCCTGCTGTTTGAATTATATTGCCTATAAGTTTTCTTATATTTTTTTCTATTTTTTATGCTAATAGTAGCTTTTCTGAATATAGTTATGCTAATAGTTATATTTTTAATAATTTATTTTGCATCTAAGTATAAGGTGGCAATTCATTTGTTAATATTAAGGATATTATATTAGAAAAACGTAATCATGCCCTTTTGGTTTCCCCTTTTTGGGGGCTACATATAATCAGTTGCTTCAACTTTTCTGGAGCAAGGTATTCTTCCTGCTCCTGTCATTTCCACTGCCATCTTCTAATTCCATTCTAGTTTGTCTATCCCCTTCTCAAACAAGATCCAGATTATAATAAGCACAATAAAATAAATTTATCTCTGAAATATGGCTCTAAGTAGCTGCATCATATAGTTTGAACATTTTCAGCTAAGTTGAGTAGGATAAACTCAGCATATTTTTATAGATATCTTCATACGCCTGCTATCCCAATAATGCTATTTCTTATGGGAAATCTTGAAATAGAATACAGCATTTAGAGTATTAGATAGACATTATAATTGGTGTGATTCATGGTAAATGACAGTATGCATTTCTAGGTAAATAAAATTAAATATCAGAAAAAATATTAATAAAATGTAGATTCCAGTTTTGATGGGACCTACATTTTATTAATATTTTTCTTACTTATCATATCCAAGAGTGAAAGATTGTAAATGAATGTATATTTGAGAGATAGAGAGGAGTAGATTAAATACTTACATACAGAGAGTATGCAACACACTAGTGCTAGATTTTATAAACTTCTATGATACTATTATTTTTCAGCAGATAAAGCTATATATTATAAATCCTGACTGATTGTTTTGGCAGAAATAACATTACTCAGTTTACGATCTGATTGATTTGGGGCCATAAGTACTTAAATCTAATAGGGACAACACATTTTAATCCTCTTCTCCCTCCTTCTTTTTTAATGTTGGCAATCACTCAATTGATAAGGCTCATCATCGTTAGACAAGATATTAATTTGAACTTTCTAAAAGATCAATTGTGGGATGAAACATTCCCTGATAATATTCATAGAAATGCTTCCTCATGATATTCATGACAGACAATTAGAATCAATGAATGTCTTTCATACTTGTTTGTTCAATAAACTACTTGTTAGTACCATCACGCTGTCTTAAAAAGCCACAAGGCAAGAATAAAAAAGTCAATAAAAATAATGAAAAAAATCTTGTAATCAGTTTAAAAAATGGGCACTATAGTTGAAATATTTCCTAATGAAATTCTATTCAATTCTATTCAATCTGTTTATAGGGAAGTGTAGATTATCCCTTACAGACGATAAAAAATTTATACCCTCTTTTCTAAGTGAGCTGAGAGTTTAACTACACAGTATATAAAATATTTACCATGCTGCTTCAGTTCTAATTTTTTCCTTTATTAATGTTTTCTTAACTATGGTTGCCCAATTCAACCTGGCATCACCCTTTTTAAATTTCCATAAAGGAAGAATGGGGAAAGAAAAAAAATAAAAAATAAAAAAATAAAACAAAAACAGATCATGTGACATTGTCCCTAACAACTGGAACAGGAACTGTTGTAACTGTCATTGTAAGTCAATATGGTCACATGAGGTCATAGTTTATTACCGCATTGGTTAGTGATAGAACTTCCAGTTCCAATTAACATAATCATCAAGGACTACCTATATTAAATTATATGATACTGAAATGTTTTTAAAATGTATAGAATAGAATAGAATAGAATAGAATAGAATAGAATAGAATAGAATAGAATAGAATAGAATAGAATAACAGAGTTAGAAGGGACCTTGGAGGTCTTCTAATCCAACCTCAGGCAGGAAAACTCTATACCATTTCATACAAATGATTGTCCAATCTCTTAAAAACTTCCAGTGTTGGACAATTTACAACTTTTGGCAGCAAGTTGTTCCACTGGTTAATTGTTCTTACTGTCAGGAAATTTCTTCTTAGTTCTAGGTTGCTTTTCTCCTTGAATAGCTTCCATCCATTGCTTCTTGTCCTGCCTTCAGGTGTTTTGGAGAATAGCTTGACTCCCTCTTCTTTGTGGCAACCCCCGATATATTGGAACACTGCTATCATGTCACCCCTTGTCCTTCTCTTCATTAACTAGACATACCCAATTCCAGCAACTGGTTTTTTATGTTTTAGCCTCCAGTCCACTAATCATCTTTGTTGTTCTTCTCTGCACTCTTTCTAGAGTATTAAGGTATTAAAGAGTATTAAAGATATGTAAAAAGAGAACAAAATGTGAGAGTTGGAGGGGACCTTGGAGGTCTTCTAGTCCAATCCCCTGCTCAGGCAGGAGACTCTATACCGTTCCAGACAAGTTGGACATCCAAGATAACAGAAGTACCCAAAGATACATTTGAAAAATGTAAGTCATTCATACAGACTTAAGGATTTTCCTCAAAGACCTAAATAAATCTGTATTTTGCATGAAAAGAAAAGGGAATTAAAAGCCAAAGTTTGATGCAGATTAAAACTGCCTATATCTTAGAAAAACTATTACACTAACACTGCCTGTCAGGGTTAGTGCAGTGCATTGGTAGCATAAATCCCTGTTGGTGCACATTAGAAAATGTTTTAAGATGTTTTGTTCACAAAGCAGCCGAAATCACTTTGTTGTGCTGGATCACTTTTTTTTAAAGTGTTTCACCCTTTCTTTAGGCTTCTTGGGATTAGGAAGAAGGAAGAAAGAAAATGTCTTGTTCAAGAAGGAGAACTGTGAAATCATTTAAGTGCAAGACCACAATGCTAGCAAAAGAAGTTCTAAGAGAAAAAAAAATGAAAGGATAGCTAAATTCTTCCTTTACTGGGGCCAGTTAATAGTTCATAGTGAGACATATCACTGTCAACAGGAATAAATGAAAGGAAAACCAAGCATGGCTCAGAATACTCTGTAACAATGGTCTGCAGTGACCATACCACAACCCATATACCTGCCTACTAAAGGGGACAATATATTAAGCAGCCTTCAACTGAACTGGAAATAACTCTAAAAAGTTACTTATTTATTTTATGAGCATTTAATCACTACAAGGCCCTTCACAGGCCAAATCCAGCATTTCCTTCATAAAAAATCATTTGTATTCTTATTAATTTTTATAAATGTATTCCTAAGGTCTGCCATGTATTATTTATTCCCTTATCCCTATAATATGTGCATTTTGTTGGAAACATTTGTCCAGGGTTTTGTCCAGGGTTCAAAGAAAGTTCTTATAAATAAAAAGGCAACATTCTTTAGTTGAACTTGCTGGAAATGAGATATAGAATGTTTTGCAGTCAAGGTGTGTGTGGGGGCTATTATAGAGTTCTCCAATTATAGGACCATTTGAGTAACTATCTCATCCTATTATAAGAAAGTGAAAAAATGGAGTAACCTAAGGATGACAGAAATTTTACTCAAAATATTAATGAATTGTACTGTAGTTCTTAGGCCTTTCTTAAGGCCTAGAGAATATGGGTGACTAAATTCATAATAATACCAACTGAAAGAGTGTGATGTTCTTATAAATAAGTAGAAAAGCTATGACTCAAAGAAGCAATTTTGAGCTCCTTGTAAAAAACAGTGTAGACCTAAATAACTCTGAAATTTCACCTTACCAGGTTTATTAACAAGAGGACGTAAGTTGGTTTGGGAGGCATGGCTGAGATGAGGACATAGTTTTTAGTTAGCAAATGTGATGTACAGAGAATAATGAAATACACTTTTGCTTTTAGAAAGATGACTTTGATTAAAAGGAAATACTTTCCAAAAATGAATTGTTCAAACATTTGCATGTTGATTTATGTTCTGTTCTGTGGGACTTAGTGCCAGGTAGGAGAGGAGAGGATGGCTACTTAAAGATGTTTCCATACTTAGCCCAGTTGAGACATACCTTTTCTGACGACAAAATGGAAAAAGAGTTAAACAGAAACTTTATGTAATATTACATATACTCTAATAGTGAACTCCCTAATGACCAGTGTCTGCATTTCCTGTGTTGGATGAGGAGAACATATCTTTCTCCTTCTGTCCTGGCCACTTTTTACAGAGGCACGATTGAGAGCATTTTTACAGACTGCATCACTGTCTGGTTTGGTGGCAGCAGTGCCTCAGATAGAAAGTCCATACAGAGAGTGGTAAGGACAACTGAGAAGATCATAGGAAGCTCGCTCCCTGGTATTTAGGATGCTGCTTATAAGCGCTATGTGCTTAGAGCTCAAAGCATTGTTAGAGACCCCACACACCCACTTTATGGTCTGTTTCTGTTGCTCCCCTCTGGGAGGAGGTTTTGAAGTATTTCTAGCAGGACTACCCAATTCTGTAATAGCTTTATTCCCTATGCCATCCATCTGGTAAACTCACAATATTCATTTTTCTCGCCTTGCAAATGCATACATAATTCGAACTAGACTGTGTTGTTTCTCTGTGTCATATAATATATATGGGTATGTGCATAATTCTGTATTTATTTATTTTTGTCATATTTATGTAGTGTATATTGGTGGTGACCATTTGAGAGCTGTATGCAGTGAAATTTCATTTTAATGTATGCCGATTAGTATACATTCAAAGTGACAATAAAGTTAATATTGTATTCTATTCCGTTATTCTATTCTAATGATACTGAAACATCAGTACGACCCCTTAAGTATGCAAAGTTTACATTTCAAAGCTGTCAAAATCAGCATGCAACTCTCCTCTAATCCAATTAAAAGATGGGCATTGTATAATTCCTGTGATCCATGGAATACTATTAACATATAGGAAAAAAAAGAGAAATTTGTGCCTGGCTAAGTAGACTTCCAGTATCCTTGCAAAAGAATGAAATATTGACTTGAGATTTGCCTGCTGGGACAGAGGTAGAAACAACTGTCCCTAAAGACTGCTGTGCAAAAATTCCCCAAATCCCTTACCAATTGAGCTGTAGTATGAACTTACAAAAATATCATGTGCAATTAAATGTCACTGATGAAGAGTACTTGCTTTTCTTTGGTGAACAAATAATGCCATATGTTCTCACACCAGAAATTAAGATACATAAAAAGAATTCTGAAGAGTGGCATTCTAAAAAACAATATTGATTTATGTGGGAAAAAAGTGAAAAGTAAAATAGCAAATCCGGAGGAAATCCATCCAAAGAAAATGTCCATCAGAATGTACCCCAAAGTGTTTTGAAATAAACATAGTATAGACTATGGTTTGGGGGCAGGGGGATCACCTTTTTCCAAGAGTCTCTACCTGTCCAAACAGATGTAGTAGAATGGACATACTGCAGATCCCTTCAGCCAAAGAATATCAGCTGGCAGGGTCTAGAAAATGGCCTTTTTCCACAGTGGCAGAGAACTGTAAAACATCCTCTTTGGAAAGTAGAATGGTCCCAATCCTGTTAACCTATTGTAAGGCCGACTATGTTCCCAAGCTTGGAGAGCTGAATGTGTCAATGGCCCTGTTTCCTGGCTGTATTGATAACTGGCCAAGTATCTTGGCTGCTATATATATATATATATTTATTTTGGATGTTCCCATAGTTTTTGTCATTTTAAAATGTTTTTAGTAGTTTGGTTATAATATAGTTTTGAATTGTAAGCTGCCCAGGATCATTGACTGAGATGGATGGCTATAGAAAATGAATGAATGAATGAATGAAATTTCCTTACCTGTAAAGTAGGTGTTTGTAGGCAACATAGAATTTGGAAACTTGTAATACCCATTTCCTGGGAAACGGGTTCCTTTCTTTACATTTACATCTGATGTTGCTAAGGATATATCTATTCTTTCCAGTTGATAAACTGGAGGAGGTCCATTAAGTTCTTCAGGCTCATACCAAGTTATCTTTATTACAGTGCTGTTAATTCCTTCAGTGTTAGGTGCTATTAGCTGAACTGGAGCTATTTGGAAAGAAAGAAAGAAAGAAAGAAAGAAAGAAAGAAAGAAAGAAAGAAAGAAAGAAAGAAAGAAAGAAAGAAAGAAAGAAAGAAAGAAAAGAAAAGAAATTAATGCTTTGTACTAAAAAGTATTACCAAAGGAACTATTCACAATCTAGTTTCAAATCCCTTAGATTTTTATGTAGTCATACCACTGTACATAATATTTAAACTGTTAAAAATGAAAAAATACGATCTGCCAATTGTTTGTTTAAGTGAACAGCACTCCTAGCTTTTTCTTTTACTGTTTGCAAATTATTTTCGCATTAATATCATAAAAACAATGCAAACATTATGGCAGAAATTAATTCCTTTGAACAAGAAGATACAATGATATTTGCAGAAAAGACTCACAAATATGACGTGATTATTGACTTGGCATTGGTGTAGTTTATTCCTTTGTTAGAACACAATAGTGCTATCTTAAACTGAATAATAGTAATAAAAAAACCAAACTGAGCTAGTATACATTAATTCTAAAGATAGAAACTTCACCATAAGAAGCCTTTATAGATGCAAAAGTCTACATACTTGGATGTACTATGAATACATAGCATTTGCCTGTGTTTCAAATATGCATGCACATATAACTTGGCTAAAATGAAAAAAACCTATAAGATTTTTTTGCACAGACTTTTCTCTCCTTAAATGGCAAATTACATTATCTGCAGTCATGATAGTGAATAAACACTAATGTGGGAAATTGAAAATCTAAGCTCAGGTCCGATGGATAATTTCTCACTTGAAAGTACTGCAACTGGACTGGGAATGATCATAGCTGCGTACCACATAATACTTTTGCATGTATATGCATATATGAATGTTATTAAGAAAAATTGTGCCCTGCCTGGAAATCATTTATTAATGTGCTTTGTCTGTTAATCGTCTGGACAGCATATGCAGTATGAGCTTGGTAAAAGAGCAAAATAAGTATTTTCGTATTTTGGTGAACATATTTTTTTACAGGTTATATAAACAAAATCACCTTTCAAGGCTTCACCACATTCTCTATGCAACCACCAATTGAAGCTTTCTGCGTCTGGGTGTGGCAGATTATGTTGACAATTATATGGATAATTGCAACATACAATAGCACTTTTCCTATTGAATGCATTATAATCCCTGCAGATATAAAGATCCCTGCAGATATAAAGTTCCATTGTGAATTCTAAGCAAGTGTTACTTTGTAAATTTACTCTGCAATGGTGCTTTCTGCATGAGGAATCTTAAACTATGCCACATATATCAAAGTCAGGTGCTTCCGTTATCATACAGCACATAATTCATTTAGAGAATGTGAAGTAAAATATGCATCCTGTAAATTCATTCAGGGCATTGTGTAAGAGTTAACAGCAAGATCTTTGTTCATAATAAATTAATAATACACCTTTAAAGTGTTTGGTATATAAAACCATAAACATTTTTTTTGCATTTTATATGAACATCTAATGTACTGCTATTATTTTTTCTATAGTGTGAAGAAAGATTACTTTAAGATAAAGGAAAAGATGGGAGTCAAAAAAGCTATGCATTATAAATTCTTGTTCAGATATCATTTAGACTTCATTAGTATCATACTGCTTTAGTCAAAATTTACTGTGTTGAAATTGAAGTTCTGGCATGTGAGGTTAAAAGTCTTCCCACATAAGTAGCACTGAGCACTAATGAAATGCAGCATTAATGCACAGGTTTCAAAAGAAAACATGGACTTTACAATTGGAATTTCACCTTTGGAGTTATTCAGCTATGTCAGCATTTTGAATGCAACTGCCAGGATTTAATATTCCAATTCAGCTTCTAACTACTAAAACAGAACAGTAAAATTAATTATTGCCTAAAATGAATACACATAGCCATCTTTAGAACAAACGGCAAATCTTCCTTAAATAAATTCTCATAATAAATTGGAGAGGCTTATACTGTAATTATAGCATCTTCCCTATCCAAAGTTGAAGCTTTTATGGCACTTGCGCACTTAATTATTTAGATGCATTGTAACATTTACTTCCTTGACAGGAAAATATTGATTTTTTAATCATTTTCAAGTCTACTCCAGCACAAATAAATGTACTAGTTACAGTTAATGCACTGTGGTACATATATTAAATAGTACTATATTAAATAGTAATATTATTTCATACTATATGAAATAGAAAGCAATCCCTTTAGTTGAAGATTAGAATTGTAAACACCATGTTTTTTATTATTCACGATGTATGTGCCCTAACATAAAGAATTCTTCTGAAATTTACACATCAACAAATCACATGTGTGCGTGGAGGGGGGGGAAACCTTTAGACAATAAATAAATAGCATGTATTTCTATATCACTGTTTATGCAATATACAATAGAAGCTAACAGCCACAATATATGTTTGCTAAAGTTATGACTGATACCTGTTGCAATTATCATTTTATTAATTTACTGTAAATTTATTCTGATCTTTTATAGATAGTACATCTATAAAAGCATTTTTGTTTTAATAGACTAAATTGTATTTTTGCATACTTTAAGTATATCAGGCTTTTAAAATTTCCTCAGTAAAAAAATATAATTCACAAACTAAAGCATTCAAACATTAAACATTTATTACACTGTCTGCCATTACAAGAGAATGCCCAAAAAATCAAAACAACAGACAATCCATACAGTTTCATATTAAAGATACATCAAGTATAGCTATCATTTTATAGCTTAGTATTTTTTAAAAAAGATAAAGCCTTCCATGAATATGTTTGTGTGCAAGTCTCTGCGTGAGCACATTATATCTGCATGCATGAAAGAAAAATGTAATTGTCGATAAGTAAAGAGCAGTTAACTTTGTTTTGTTTGAACCAATATCATTTTAGCTTTAGAAACTAAGACAGATGCCAACATTTCACTGTGAACAGATGGTATTTCCATCTAATAGTGCATCACTGTATTAGTAAGGTCTGTTGTGTATACAAACAGTAATAAACACTAGGTGAGGATCAAAATAAATTTTAATTGTTGACATTAAATTCTGGCAACCGTGCTTCTAAAGATAGTGAATTCTTTTTGCAAATCTGTCAGGTTTACTAATGCAGCTGCTAAAGCTTTCCTATAGCATGTCAGGTTTTAAAGCTAATAAAAATGCATCTGTATTAGAGTTACTAAATCTTTACTGGTCTACTTTTCTTTCATGCATTTATACTAAAAGGAACCCCTCAGTGAAATATTATACAGGTAGCACTTAGTGCTCTTGGCTTTATCTCAAAAAATATGCTTCTTAAAGTTTCCTCTTTCATCAAATTTCTAAATAGCTACATTTCTAGTAGAACCTTGAGTAACATTCATGAAGATACAGTCTCATTTATGCTTTGCCAACTGCTCATTATAATTTCAACCTTTTGAATAGTGACATGTAGGGTTATCCATTTTTAAAAAACAGCATTTGTGTCTCATGCACAATTTCACTTTGTAAGCAAATGTGTAATTGGAGGCTTGCCCAGAGAGTGGAAGATCACTCATTCACTCGAGAGATTTGACTATTGTTATATCCCAGGAATGTTTTAAGCAATGTAAGGTCTCCATCATCCCAGCTGACTTCACATTAACCTAGCGAGGTTGATCATTAGGCCTGACTGTATAGATTGGGTTCAGCACTTCAGACAAGGAAACGTTAGTCAGCAATAGAGTAAGCATTTCCAGGAAAACATTAATTTAAAGGACCCAGATTCAACAGATTTCACATTTAAAAGAAACCTCTTCCCTTAATCTGAAACTGTGGTTGTACTGTATTTAAAATACAACATTCTAATAGTATATTGAAATTTTATGGAATAGTTTAAAACAATGCAGAATTTTAAAAGTGAAATAAATTGAAAGACCATAATAAAATGCTAACATAAATGCTGAAACCCAACAATAAGCAATCATAAAAATGTCATACAAGTGAAAGGGAGCTATATATAGTAGAAAATTAAGTCCAATTTTTGCAGCAGTGCTTAAACATCTAGATCAGTCTTTCTCAACCTCAGCAACTTTAAGATGTATGGACTTCAACTCCCAGAACTTTCCACCCAGCCTGGGGAGTCCATACATCTTAAAGTTGCTGAGGTTGAGAAAGACTGATCTAGACTGTAAAGTGAGATTGCTGCAATGGTAAGTATGTATGTTAGCTCTTCTCCCTGGAACTCCTTCATGATACAAATTCTTCTAGTAGAGAAGGGACAGGTGAGTTTAGATAAAGCATTGGCAAGAAACTCGGGTTTAGTAAGGTATACATTTTGTATATAGAATGATTAAAACTACATGTTTCCATTGAAAACTGCAATCTTTCAAGCAGCTCTTTCAGAAAATCTGTTTACAGAATTTGTATATAATATGCCTTAAACATACATAACAAGTTTTAAGAGTTCACCTTATTATGAGCATATTGAATCATATTTTATTTTTTAAAAAAGTAAATGTGATGGTGGTTTTTTTTTTTTAAAGTCCTTAAAAATATATTGCTTCCACCATATGGGACAACCAACAACTCACCAACCGATTTAAGATGCAGCATATTGAGCTGACCATATGTTACAGAGCTGTTGAATGGCTGAGTGATTCATGCCCGTCACATTCTAGTATATCAATTAAAGCTCCTTGAAGTCTGCATGATTTGTGTCTCTGTTATTAAACCCTGCTAATTCATCCCACTTACACATCTGTTATAAATCTCTAGGAGTGCTGCATGATTCATGGCAATCTGTGAGCATGGTACAGCAAATTCTTCTCCTTGTAATTAACAGTAAATTGTTTTACTGCCATGCAATGAATTTTTCAGTTATATTGCAAATGAACTCCTAAATGCATGGCTCTTTCCTAAGAAGTGACTTATATCATTAGGCAATTAAAAAGTATTGCTTTGAACCAAAAGCTTTTAATCAAGAGAAATACAACTTAAACTCAGCCTAAAGACCATGCAAATTTGACATACTGACAACAGAATAATTTGCACAATAAGGAGTGAAATATGTTCCTTTGGGGAGAACAAATAAATAAGTTTTGGCTCTTACAGTGGTGGAGAAAGAGCATCCAATTTGTAGCCAGAGAATTTCTGGCAAGAGAAAAAACTGAGCAGTTACAGTTTATCTCACAAGTTATTTAAGTAATCTGTCATATCTAAATTTCTCAGATTATGCTTCATGTCTCTAATTGTAACATAGTGCCTATAGTCTTGAAATAAATAATGGGAAGATTAACCAAGCAAAATTATCACACAATTTCTAATGCTGTCTGTGGGTTTTCATCAAAAATGAAACTGATGTATTTTACTTTGATCTCTAGCTTCCTAAAGAAGCTTCAATTCTTCATTTATGCTCTTCTCTTATCACTACTGTTTAGGTCTTAGCATCACCTTCACATTCATGAGTGTAGATGTCATGCTAGTAGATGAGCCACGAGTGAAGTTAAATTCAAAGAAGGGAGACTAATTGAAGATGGCAAACATGAGACACATTTGTAAAAGGCATTTTAGTGTGTTCTGTGATTGTTTAAAGAGAGAAGAGAGGAGCACATGGACATGTCCATGTCTGAGCACATGTATATATGCATTGGCATATGTCAATATACGTATATACCCGTACATAATATGGAATGCTGTACTTATATGCCAGTTTTTCATTTTTCAGCATAGGACTCAAAATGATTGACTTAATGAGGGGTTACTTAAGACAGAAGTGAACAAAATGATTTCATATCTACAGTAAGAACAAACAATACGTTATGAAAGCAGCAACAACAAACACCCTCCCCCAGCAAGTGCAAAGAAAGAAGGGGATGATTGGTTTATGCATTATGAATGAAAAGGTACAAAAATATTAGTATACACTAATGACTATATATACAAAATTGCTGTAATTAAAATAATACATTAACATATTAAGAGTACTTGTTTAATCTCTTTGGGTCCCATTCACAATGACAGATTTTTATGTAGTTGAATGCAAGCATTGCATATTTTCAAACCAGAGGAAAACAGGCTGCCTGTTTTACTTTTTACAGAGAACGGAAAATCTAATGTACCACTAATTACTAGTTAGTTAATTATGAGTGATTTTAAAGACTGTGATAGAGTATTATGTTTAGTAATCATTATAAGACAGGAAAAGCACATGGTTTTGATCAGTGGCATATACTTTTCCAAAGTACATGATGTTCAAAATATTTCTTTCTAAATTCCCTCTGAGTTAAACAAGATTGACAAAAGAAGTAATTTAAAAGACATTAAAAATTAAAATTTGTATAGATAACCCCGAGGAGCCAAAAATGCCTGGATATAAATTTAAGATGATAGGAAGAGACCTGGTGGATTAGATTAAACATTTTTAATCTATGAAACTACTCCACTATCTGTCATATTGACCACAAGCAAGTCTGAAAGGAATCTGATCCTTTCTTACTACTGGCTGCAATCTAGAACAGAATGGTTTACTGGAGATTATATATAACTGCTTTGACAAATAGCCTTTAAGCATTCTCCATTAATTTAACAGATACTGTAATGATTATCTGAACTACATTAAATTCTCAGAAGGATGTTATAACCCTTCAGCTATGTATCAATAGAGCTGAAAGTCAGTATGGAAGAATGTGGAATTGCACAAATACAACTAATCTAAAGCCTATGTATTGGTTTGCAGCTTATTATGTATTTTTTACTTTCTAAGAGCAATTTTGATCAAGAAAAGAGCCAATTCAGTAGTATCTTGGCTGATTTACTAAACTGTAGCTACCTTACCAGGTTGTTGTTTTTGTTTGCCTAATCTTTATTGCTTGCTCATGATTAGACCAGAATTAGCCATGAGTTTCCCTAAAAATATAATCTGTGTTATTAGTTTCAAAGGATAAACATAATCAGCATGAGTTGATAGTAGCACTGAGGTGTGTCTCGGGTTTTTCTCTCTCGCTATAGTATCATTCAATTGAATGACCTCTAAATGTTTAGTTCATCGATTCAGAATTGCAATGGCAGGACTATCTAATCAATAACATTGTTTATTTCAGGTTCACATAAAGGAAGTCTATTAGATACAGGCCATTTAAAGTTTTTACAGTATTTTAAATTAATGGTCGCTTATGTGTGCTACTCCATAGCTTCACTGGCAATGATGAATACCTAGAAAAACAAATACATGAGGATGAACAGATTGTTAAGCAGCAGTGGGAATTTGGACATTTGCTTGTAATTCAGGTATAAGAATTCTGTTTGTATATTCTGCATACTGTATAGGAATGATTTTGTATTATTTTATTGTTATTTCTCTTAATACTTGAAATAAGTTCCGTAAAATATTAATAGTATATTCTCATGCTAAGACCCCAGTCTTCATGACAATGCAAACCAAGGAAAGAGAAATATTCACAAACATTACACAAGTTCTTTCCTAGCTTGGTTGTGACAATACTCCTATTTGTGCATATTTTTTTGTGGCAATACCAACACAGATGGACCTGTCAGCCCCCCTGCATGTCTAAATATTCACTTTTATTTTGACACATGAGCAAGAGACAATAACTAAATGGTTATCTTCCCTCAGCCACCAGCTGTTCCCACTGGCAGCACAGACAGTAGGAAGAATTGCATGAACTTCAGACCTGATTTTAATAGTGATATTTGGTGATTTTTCATTGAAAAATAATTACTCGGATTTCATGGCTATTGCTTATCACTTTTTATGAAATTACTTTCATGTCAGAAATTACAATAGTGTAATTTTTGTCCGATATTTCCAATTTAAAAAACAGATAGATAAGAAAGAAAATATGTAAGAATGAAAAAAAATAGATTAAATACATATGATAGTATTACCTACTAGAAGGTCCAGAGCCTGTATACAAGAGATGCTACTGACTCCCAATGCTTCTTGATTTTAATAAAACATCAAAATCTTTTTCTCTACACTTCTATCTTTACTTTCTCTACTAAGGGAATGGGGGAAATAGCCTAATCAACCTGTGTGAATAAGGAAGTTTTTGGAAAAACTCAGATGTTTTTCTCTGATATTATTCGTATTAGTTTGTAGGTTATATGCTCAGACAGGTACTGGCCAAGTACTAGACATCATGGTAGTAGACAAGGATCACAAGACAGCAGAGATGATGACAGATGTAGGGGCAACAAGGAACAGCAAAATCAGGAAGGAGTATGAGAAGCTGAAGAAGTACCAGGGCCTGAAGGAGGAACTAGGGAGGATATGGAAAAATAAAGGCCAAAGTGATACCAGTGGAGGTAGCAGCACTTGACGCTGTGACTCCTGAGTTGGGACAGTGACTCCAAGAGATCTGAGGAGCAACATCAGAACTCTGTGTCCAGAGGAGCAAGTGCTAGGAAGTCCTAGATTAACACTCAAACTGCCGGGCATCTGGTAGAAGATCCAACATTGAAAAAGGCACATACCACCCATAGAGGTGGGAAGGGTTTATATATACTTGTTAATTGCTTTTTTCTTGTGCATCATAATTAAAGTTAAGATGTTCATTTGTTGCTTGAAAGAAATTAATTTTGAAGAAGTCAACAGGCTGTCAGGTTTCAATGAACAATTCAGATTTTTAAAATGACACACAGGTAAGGAAGCTTCTTCTTTAATAAAGATCCTATATAAATTGCATTAGTTACTTTTCAGCTGCTCAGCTGTGGAAATTCAGAAAACTGACATTAGGTTCAAGAATGATATGAATTGTAGCTTCCTACTTGCCCAATTAAAATGGAGGGAGGGACCATCAGTAGCAAAGCTGTTCGGGGACTATAGTATTTCAGTATTGTACTTTTCTTACCAAAGTCCCACAAACTCTTCTATGCAAAAAGAAAAGTTGCCTTTTCTTTGAGATGCTAATTTTCTATATATAATGATTAACTTGACTGAAAGACTAAACAGCAATCTCCAAATAAAAAGTATACTACTTATTCACTATGACAAAGAGAATCTTCTCTTACCATAGAAAAGGATGTAAAGTAATAAAATAAATTGAACGTTATAAGATTATGATGTACAAAGTTGCATCCTATTGAAAGTATGTCATTTTTCACAATCATAGTTACTCTATTTGCCAATGCCTATGATTGGAATCATATTCTTATATATTCAGTTATAATCCCACTGAATTTGTGTAGCAAGGGATAAAAACTATTATTTTGGGAGACTTAATATGTTGTGAGGAAATAGTTCAATCTAGGGTAGGAAAAAATAACTTTCATCTAATATCAAATAAGTAACATTGCATATACAAAGTGTTTAATATTCTTAAATATTTGTAAATAAAATACAAAAAACTAAATATATATATTAAAAATGACAGGCAACATCCAAAGTAAAAAAGATGCATGGGATACAATGCGAAGACAAGAAATTGCTACAAAAAAGAAAAATGTGTTCAGTATTTATATAGTGTTCAACATAAGCAGCAATACAATGTATAATTAAAATGCTGAAGTAGGACTGAGCAAACGTAAGTTAACATCATTGAGTTATGGAAACTCAGTGACAACTTTAGGTTTGTTACTGTCTTTCAGCCCAAATAATCTCATTGTATAGTTATTTTGTGAGGAAAAGGAGGAGAAAATGCTAAACATGTCACTTTGAGCTTCTGGAGACAAGACAGGAAATAATAATGTACTTTAAAATATATGTCACAGTGTTGACTTCTACTTCAAATACAATAGTGGCCAAAATTGTGGAAACTTTTTGGGAAAAGTGTATTTTTGAGGTTTGATGGCTAATAACACCACTTTTTTGGAGTAGTACCATAAAATTATATGTCAATGGAAAGATAATTTAATCAAGAATATAATGCAACAAAGTTTGTTCAATTATCTGTACTGTATTCTATGAAAAATTATAGCCAAATAACCAGAAAAAGGAAGCACAACTTACTTAGGTTGATATCAGGTAGCTTTCCTTCATCTGATTGTAGCCAATGAGCATGAGTGTTTAGAGAACCAATCAGGTGTCATCTTTTTTGGCAATGAGGCTATCAGATCACAGTAGGATTCAGTTATTGATGTCATGTATTGAAGCTGAGAGGAAGACATTTGTCAGTGTGTTATGTGATCGCTATCAAGTTGGTTGGGATTTTTGTGTGTTCTTTCATTTAATGAGCTTGTAAAACATAATAAAATTAAAGTAATGGTGCAAAGAGTTGACTGGTTGCCCAGAAAGTGATGTAAAATAGTATTATTAAGTGAACAAGGCTACAGTTATAAAGAAATTAGAAGAAAAAATGGTGGAAACTTAATCAAAGGTGGCATTTCTACTGTACACTTTTCCCAAAAGGTTTCCACAATTTTGGCCACTACTGTATAAAAGCTAATTTACAAGAAGCTCCTTCCTGTCAAGGTCATATATACCTGGATTTTGACACTGCATTAAGCCACAGTATTGTTTTGTTACTTTTGGTTTAGCTATGATGCTTTGTGAAACATGGTTTATACCTTAACTTTATCTAGATTTCTGTGGCATGGTTAAAACAAATGAAGGCCTGCCAAAATAGAGGAGTTAACCATTATATTCACAGGAAAAGATAAGTTTTAAGTTACCTTTATTGATTGCTATAACTCAATAAAAGCACACTCATTTGTTTTCAAGTAGAGGGGCACAGGTTCAATCCCAGCATCTCCAAGTAAAATAACAAGTTCAAATGGGCAAATAGGTAGCTTCCTATATAACAATGATTGATAGAAAAAGCACCAGAATAAGCTCTATTAGCTGACAGCATAAATATCCCTGTAAATCTGACTAAATCTACCTGCTGAATTTGCTGCAACAAAGTAACACCAGTGTTGTATGATTTTTGCCATGATATCACAATAGACATCCAAAGGAAGCAAGTTGTTGTAGAAGGGCTGCATATTAATTTATGTGGTATGCAGTTATCTATCGATATGATCACTACCGCTAGCAACCTTTGTAGGAAACATTAAAAAACAGGATAATTGACTTAATTAAGAAAAAGGCTTAATTAAATCTTTCTAGTTTATTATAAATCTAGTCCCACCTTAGGCACAAAGCCAATTGGGTGACCTTGGCCAGTCACTTTCTCTTGGCCCTAGGAAGGAGGCAATAGCAAACCACTTCAAAAAAAAACCTTGCCAAGAAAACCACAGGGTATTTATTTTCCAGGTAGTCTTCAAGAATCAGATGGAACTGAATGGAAGAAAAAAATGTAGAAAATACACTATATTTTTTTAACTTGCAATTAATCAGTCACATAATAAAAGCATAATACAGCATCTCTGACTATGCCTAATCACCTCTTTAGAAAATTATGAGCTAGCTTTACACTTTCTCTTTTCCCTTACCAGCAGCTAACGTTTGTCCAATTCCGGGCTTACTGTCGACACATCCAATTCGATTGCAGAGAGTAATGGTAAACGAGTACATTCTGTATGGTTCCAGTCCAATCGCTACATAGGATTGCTCATGGGCTTCAGCAACATACAAAGTCTGCAAAATAAAGAGACTCAGGATGTTCTAGTCTGGGAACGCTTTTCTTACTTTATATGAGTATGATAGTATATTTAACAATAAGTAATTGGTTGGCCAGGGTTTGCCAAGCACCATTAGCAGAACTAGCAATATTTTGAAGAAAAAAAGTTCAACATGCTATAGAATTAAATTATAATACGTTCATCATGATACTTTATGAGGTAATAATCCAGTTCCTGAGTAGACAAATGAGGGGAAAAATTATTGCCTCATAAAGCTGTAGAAGAGAGGAATTATTTGTGCAAACTGTACAGATTATGCAAGAGAGTGGTATCACTATTATGTGATGAAATCTAACCAACTTGCATTGGAATCAGACAAAGCTAGAAAATATTTTAAAATGAGGACATGCTGCCTTTTAAATAGGAAAAGTTATCATTACTATATATTACAATCAAGAGGGACAGCATCAGAAAAGTATTTTTACCTTAAAATACCTTAAATGAAAAGCATTAAAATGGAAAGAAGGAGAACTATTGAATAAAAAAAGTTTATTCAATTATACTGAGAAAACCTTTTTACCACCTATTCAAAAAGGTGAGCTTACATCATCAATACCATTAAGTGCATATCATTTTAGACTGAAAGTCTGACAAATCATTGGGAACAATGTGCATATATTGGATCCAGTGTTCCCTTAGGTATTTTTTCCAGAAGGTTCCTTAATAAAATCCCTGCACCTCTACCATTAACATACGAAGGCACTTAGAGAATAATACCATATTCTACGTCAATGGAGCTGCCTTGTATGAAAAGTCCTGGGAGAATCATTAATTAAAAAGAGAATGAACATTTTAATTGTTCAAACCCAAAAAGAATACTTTAACAGCATGATTTCAAGGAAATGTTAGGTTGTTAGCAATTTTATTTTTTGCTATGAGAATAATGCTTTTCAAGTTTCACAACAGCTATGAATTAAAATTTGCATAAAATAATAATATTGAGAAGACAACTATAAACAGCAAATACCACAATTGCAAAGAAGCTGAAAAAACAGTAGACAATCTAGTTAGCTGCTATAAGAAGATAGCATAGACTGACTACAAACAACAGTACGACAAACTAGCAACAATGGTGCATTGGAAGATCTACAATAAATACAATATTCCTGCAAGCAAGAACTGGTGGGACCATAAAATAGAGAAATTCATAGAAAATGAAGCTAAATTGCTCTGAGACTTCAGAATTCAAACAGACAGGTACCTGCTAAATAACACGCCAGATTTCATAGCTATCAGTAAGAAAGAAAAAAAGGAAGTCTGAATAATGGACATGGCAATACTTAGAGAAAGCAGACTAGAAGAGAAAGAACTGGAGAAAAATGCAAAGACTTGCAGATGGAAATAGAATAACTATGGCAAAAGAAACCAAAGGTAATGCCAGTAGTAACAGGCACCTTGAGTGCAATCCCAAAACAACAGAGAAATTAAAGCCTTAAATGCTTATATACAAATGCTCAAAGCTTGGGGAACAAACAGGACGAACTAGAAGCAATAATCCAGGAGGGAGGGTATAACATAGTTGATATTACAGAAACCTGGTGGGATGAAACCCATGAATGGAATGGACTGATGGATGGATACAAATTGTTCAAAAGAAACAGGTCTACAAAAAGAGGAGGGGGAGTTGCACTATATGTAAGAGAATGCTACATATCTACAGAAATGCACATCATCATAGATAAAATCTCTCTAGAATGCATATGAGTCAATATAAAAGAGGAAAAAAGTGACATTACCATAGGTGTATATTACAGACTATCCAACCAATAAAAAAAATAGAAGAACTCTTTGTCAAGTAGTTAACAAATGTATGTAGGAAGCATACCACAATAGTAATGGGAGACTTCAATTCTAACTAATAGAGAAGAAGTGATAGAGGGAGTTGAAGTTGCCAGAATCTTGGGCGAAAGTGACCACATCATACTGGAATTTAATATAATGCAAACACTAGCAATAGAAAACAATCCAACCAGTGTCTTGAACTTCAAAAGAGCTGACTTTAACAAACTCAGAGAGAACCTAGGAAAGATCCCATGGATGAAAATCCTAAAGCAGAAAACAACCCAAGAAGCGTGGGAGACTCTCAAAAATGCAATCATAAAAGCCCAGACCAGTACAATATCACTGAAAAAGAAAAACAAGAAATTCAAGAAGAAACCAGAATGGCTGCACAAAGATCTCTCTGACAAACTGAAAGACAAAAAGGACAAATACAAAAAATGGAAAGAGGGGCATATAACTAAGGCCGATTATCAGCAGAAAGCCAGAACATGTAAAGATGAAGTCAGGAAAACAAAGGCTCAGAATGAACAAAGACTTTCAACAGAAATCAAGGATAATAAAAAAAAGTTTCTTCCAACATATTAACAACAAGAAAAAAGTTAAGGACACTGTAGGTCCACTAAAGAGAGAAGATGGCAAGAAAATAACAGGCAACAGGGAGAAAGCAGAGCTGCTTAATTCAGATTTTACATCAGTCTTCACACAAAAAGAAACCATAGCCCAACATACCAAAAAAACCACTGCAAAAGACAAATTGGAAACAAAAATCAAAATAAGCAAGAAAATGGTAATAGAATACTTGAATGCCATCAGCATTAATAAAATCATTATCAGTCAATTGCAAAAGGCAGCACTACTTGGAACAGCTTACATCCTGTGACAATACTTTTTACACCATCAAACCATTAGCCTATTAGCCTTTTTACACCATCAAACCATTAGCCTATTCCAGGTCCTTAGGAAAAATGTAATAAGTTGATTAAAACTGCCAAACCCAATCTAAACATCTAGCTGACTGTGCAACCAAGCATCATCATCATCATCATCAACAACAACAACAACAACAACAACAACAATAATAATAATAATAATAATATGAAGAAGGAAGAAGGAAGAAGGAAGAAGGAAGAAGAAGAAGAAGAAGAAGAAGAAGAAGAAGAAGAAGAAGAAGAAGAAGAAGAAGAAGAAGAAGAAGAAGAAGAAGAAGAAGAAGAAGAAGAAGAAGAAGAAGAAGAAGAAGAAGAAGAAGAAGAAGAAGAAGAAGAAGAAGAAGAAGAAGAAGAAGAAGAAGAAGAANAGTAGTAGTCAATTGAAAAAAGGAACAGCAAGGGGAAAACAGCCCATATCTAGTCTTATAGGCAGAACCAGAAAAATAGAAAATGATATATCCGTATTGGGCTTGTTGAACATTTTTTCAGAATAAAACCACATATTTATATTCACAAAGGGCAACTTAACTTCAGAACAGTCTTTAAAAAAATCATTCTTTCCCTTTGATAGCAATGCAGATAAATAGTCAGATCCACCTTGGGCAATTTGCCACAACAACTTTGATACCTCACTGTATTTTAATAAATCTAGGCACTGCTCCATTGGCAAATTTCAATTTGGCATAGCCATAAAGATTGGGACCACTTTAGAGGATCCATACATCAATAAGCAGAGAAAACAGATTGCTAATAACAATAATACCTGAGAAAACATTGGCAATACTTTTTGTTCGGTAATTACATTGACGCTATACCCCATCACTTCTCCTCTTGCTTCATTATCTCCCGGCTTTTCCCAAGACACATTCAGAGAATATGGTGAAAGAGGGAATACTGATGGAAGTGGCATGAATACAGGAGCTAAAACACAAATAAATGTGCTAATTTATCATAAAATAAATGAACAACATGTGTCAGGCACGTTTTCCCACTATATTTGTAAAATACCATCTGTTAAACTTGATAAAATGGCTCTTTGCATCCAATTCCTAAATAAGCAGCTTGTAGAAATTAATTTTCAGGTCTAAAAGGAATTTTCATATGTTTTTTTAAAAGCTACAACTTCAAAGTAAATGATTCCAGTTATAAGCAAACTCTTGGATCTTTTTTTCCTATAAGGTGCAAACCACCACTTAAATTTTAAACACAATATAGGCTTCATTTAAAGCACAGGCTTATCTTGACCTGAGAAAACCTGATTAAAAGGAAGGCTGAGTAATTCAGCAAAGTACAGTACATTTAATTACTGAGAAGCTTGGAAGTTCTATCTAGTAGTCTCTCTCTCTCTCTCTCTCTCTCTCTCTCTCTCTCTCTCTCTCTCTCTCTCTCNTGTGTGTGTGTGTGTGTGTGTGAGTATTGGTGTTGGTGTATGATTTAATTTTATGACCTCCAATTTTTAAAAGATAATCACATATTTTAGAACTTATACAGGCACCGTTAATTGGCAGTGTTTTGGAAACACTTCTTATATATCACTCTATAGAAAAATCTGCTGGAGATTTTAATTTCACAAGCAAGCAAAAGTGAAATCCTTGGCTTGAAGCCATTATTTAATTTGTCCAGCCAAAAAAGTAAAATCAGTAAGACTAGTTTTTCCATTCTTCCTATCAATTCAGATTCCCTTCCTTAGCTGGCACAAATTTAGTTAAAGATTTCTAGAAATGGCACAACTAGGAAATCAAGGCCAAAGGTACATAAAGAATTAATTGCCCTCTTGCAGAAGTTGTGGATTTTGTTTGTATCCTTGGTAACTTTTTCTCTGGCTTTGAGAAATTCTAGCTCTCAGCAAATTCTCATAAATTAATGTTCAGTATAAATTTAATGGAAATCAGTGGATTTAGGTAAGTCTCTCAGAGGTTTATTTATTTAATTTATTTAAATGAACATAGTAAAAAAATAACAGCTAAATATCATTAGCCAAAATAAGTAAAGCATGAGTATAAAGTCATTAGCAATCAATATCTGCCTGTTGTAAACCTTATATTGTAAAACCAAGCTTTGATATTACGGAGCATGTATGGCTTCCATTGAAAGCCAAAATATTACAGGCTGCCAACAATTAACCAATGGAACAACCTGCCTCCAGAAGCGGTGAATGCTCCAACACTGGAAGTTTTTAAGAAGAGACTGGACAGCCATCTGTCCGAAATGGTGTAGGGTTTCCTGCCTGCCTGAGCAGGGGGTTGGACTCAATGACCTCCAAGGTCCCTTCCAACGTTGTTGTTGTTGTTGTTGTTGTTGTTATTATTATTATTATTATTATTATTATTATTATTATTTTAAAACTTAAAAAAATAAAAAATATCAACTTAAATTAAGACATTTTAGATTTAAACTCCTACTTTAAAAAAAACAAGCAAAAAGTTTGAAAACCATTTCCAAAATATTGATCTAAATGGTTAAGGTGTTAATGTAAACTCCAATAATTACCTGCCTCTGCTGTTCTTTGCAATGTCCAATTTGAAAATGTGCTGCCAGCCATATTGGCTGATAAAACACAGAACTCATAGTCTGTGAATGGCTCCAAATCAGTGACAACAGTACTAGTTACAAGTGGCATCAAAGCTTTATCATCTAGAGATTCTTCCGCTGGATGAAGATCGAACCATCCACTGGTTTGGAAAATACAGTTCTCAGGGGGCACATGACTTCCATTGGATTGTACACCTCCTTTCATATATAATTCATACCTAATAATTACACCTAGAAATGAAAACAGGCAGCTTACAAAACAGGTACTGTATATTTCTCTGAAAATATTTAGATTTATCCTTTTGTCATTACTATCTAATGCTGAAACTGATGTGACTTAAAGGATATTGCCTAACTCATCTTCCCAAAGATGCATTTGTGAATACCGGTAGTTGTTCTTTGGTGGAAGTGTGCCAATACCAATTACACTAAGGACCAATCATAACCATAACCTATATACACTTCAGCCTCTGAGAAGGACAAGATAGCCCTTCAGACTGCGAAGGCCTGTTGAGATTAACTTTCAATTGCTTTACAGTTTCATGTCCAATTGAATGATTTCCTATTTAATAATAGGGAATACATTCTGGAAAGGAGCAGTTGAAAAGACCCAACTCTGCAAAGGGTCAACACTGGGAGGAAACCTCCCATAGAGAATAAGAGAAATGACTTTGAGTAAAATATGCAAGGACGGTTACCTATACAAAAGGAGTTTTTTTAAAAAATCCAGAGAAACAAGATAACATTCAGAAGTGACTCAAGAACAGGCCTCCCAAATTTACTGGACTTTAAGAAACAGGAGAAAGTACATCATAATCAGACTTGCAAGATTCTGTAATTACAACTACTGTCAATAAAAATAATTTTAGCTGTCTTGTAGGGTTGCTTTCCTTTACTTAGTGGGGCTGACACTTTCTCTTTTAGGTCTTTAAGGGTAGCAAGAGATAACACATATAAGCAACCAATTGCCCATTATCTCAACAATTATTTGCAGACCTCCAAGAGTTTTATTTCCACTCCTGAAAACTATAGGCCATAAGTATGCATTCTCTTAAGCAGAAATTAAGCAGTTAGATATTTGGGAAGAGAAGTTATGTTGCTAGTAATGTGTGACACACTGTCAAAAGAACACTGGATCTAGTATACTGACTCAACTCAAAGGTCCATCCATTCCAGGCCTGGCTAGCAGCAAGTTTCAAGTTGGTTTCTCCAGCCCTATCTAGAGCTATCAAGACCAACTACGTGCAAAGTGTGTGCTGTACCCCTCAGTTATCCCCCACTTACCATAGGTGACTATGAATGAAGTAGTAAATGGGGGGGGGGAGGAAATAAGTCTCATTGAGTCTTATACTAATCGCCTTCAATGGACTTATTCTGTTTCCAGGAAAAAAATCCTGATAATATATAGATCCAGTACAATTCTCCCCAAATTGCTGAATCAAACACAAAAACTTACCATTGGTTTTCCTGGGTGGGACCCATTCTACAGCCAATTCAGTAGAGCTGATATTTCGTATGACCGGAGGTAGCTGCTCCTCAGGAGGAGCTTGTGCAGTAATTATTGACAGTTGCTGGCTTAGCAAACAGCCTCCACTAGTACACGCTTGAACATAAAAGCTGTATTTTTTAAATGGAACTAAATTCCAGACAGTTATAGAGGTTCCCAAGCTTTCATGCTGGCCACAAGACTGGTGTTCAAATGAAGAAATGCATGTCAAAATATATTTCTCTATTGGACCAGTGTCATTTGATAAGGCTGTCCAGTTAAAAGAAATAGAATATGGCCCAACAGGAAAGACTGGATTTAAATGCAGATTTCCTAGAGGTATCCCAGGTTGTGTTCTGTAGGTCAACTCAATACTTCTTGTAAATCCGTGGATGTTGCTTGCTTCAAGGTGATATGTATACAAAGTATACGGAAGTAAATTGCTATCAACAAAGACCTGGAGGCCTGAATGAAGTGTGAAAACATTTTTCTTTTATTTTTACAGTATACCATAACTTGCATTTTAGACTATAGTTCTTATAAAATGACAAAGAGAATAAAATAGGAAACAAAACTGAAGAATATTATTAACCAAAATATGACAATCATTTTAAAAAGAATGTAGTAAATAAAATGCTGAATAGTTAGCAAGTGTCTTTGCTTGCTTGCTTGCTTGTTTGAAGCCATAGAGCTAAAAAAAAAAACTGACTTAGGAAAATGAGCCCCAAATCACAGAATCTAATTTTTTTTTGGAGCTGCAGCTTTGTGTGGGGAAAACTTGCTGAGAAGGAAAAACAGTATTACATTTTACTTGTCAACATTGAAATGCTGCATTTTAAATCATTACTGAATAATCAACATAAAGCTTAATTTAAAAGCAAGATGTATTTTACTATCAATTTCTCAACCATTTAGCATAAACATTAGTAGAACTACAAAATATAAAATGTCAAGATCTTAGCCTTTTACTTTATGAGCATTAAATGTATTGCATTTAATTTCCTCTGCATTATGTTTCTTTTTAGACTATTGTTAAAGTTGCAGCCAAGTATTTTGGATTGCACCTTTAACATTACAATGACTTTTGCTAGGGCTACATCCATTCATATGTACATGTGTTGGTTTTTGTTTTCTTGTGTGTTCATTATCTGAAACAAGTCAAATATAATGTTGGATGTTATTTCAATTTACAGTAATAAGCATTATTATTTACAAATAATAAATAATATTATCTGGAATTAATCTAAAGCATTATGGAGTAAACACCTAAAATGAGACCTTCTAGATCAAACCAACAGTTTCCCTTGATAAGGAACACAAGTAGTTCAGAAGTGTCCTGAAGAAACAGCAGAAATATGGTAGTTTCTCTAACACTGTCTTGGAAGAGACCATCAGTTAATGTCAAAGGCTTTGCTTTATATACTGAAAATCTCAGGCTCAATCATCAGCAGTTCAAAGATTCAGGGAACAGATCATGGAAGAAACCTATCCTTAAGACTCTGAAGAGCCACAGCTAGTCAAAGTAGATATACTGGGCTAAATGGACCAATAGTCAGACAGACATCATTTTCCCACTAGTGACTTATAGTGTCTTTACAGCATCAGCCAGCCATTGCTGAAGTGATATAAAGCCTGTCCTCATTATTATTATTTTCACACAGACATGGTTGGCCTAAAACAGTGTTTCTCAATCTTGACAACTTTAAGATGTGTGGACTTCAAAAAGAATTGAAGACTACATGGCATAAAGTTGCCATGGCTGAGAAATGCTGGTCTAAAAGTTTAAATAAATGGCTAAAGGGGAAATGACCAGAGTATGTTACTTCTAACCAGGCATAAAATGTCTATCCTTACTCATATCTCAATATAATTGATAATCAATATTCACAGGAATATTTTTAACTGTCTGAAATGAAAGTCAGTAGTGCACAAACACATTTCTGCTCGTCTAACTCTCTTTCCTCTCTTTCCCTTGTCGCTTCACTGCAGCCATTGCAGAGGATTTGTGGAACTCTGGGGAAGGTTTGGAAGGCCCATGCTTCACGGCAAGGGGGAACGGTTAGCAATGCTCCACTGATGGAAACATTTCCATCAACAAAAACATCCCCACAGAATGAAAGCATTAATAATAATAAAAAAGAAATTAAGAGTTAAATTAAGAGACAAAGATTTCTTTGGAATGTGCAGGTAGTCCTCAACTGTTTAGTCTGTTTAGTTGCAGGATCCAATCTGGGTCGGTCACAGGGACTAGAGGTTTTGTCTTCTGAGCTTTTGGACTCGTACTGAAGCCCATCCTCAGGGAACTTCTCTTTTGGTTAGACATAAGTTCCCTGAATATGGGCTCCATCATGAGTCCAAAAACTTGGAAGACAAAACCTCTGATCCCTGTGATCGGCTAGGATTGGACCCTGCAACATCATCCTGGGACACGTATATTTGCCTTCATTCGGGGGTTTGTTTAGTGACTGTTCAAAGTTACAACAGCACTGAAAAAAGTGACTTATGACCATCTTTCACACTTACGAATGTTGTGACATCCCTATGGTCACGTTTGCATGCTTGGCAACTGGTTCCTATTTACGACAGCTGCAGTGTCCTGGGTGGGTCACATGACCCCCTTTTGCAACCTTCTGACAAGCAAAATCAATGGGGAAGCCAGATTCATTTAACAACCATGTTACTAATTTAACAACTTCAGTGATTTACTTAACAAATGTGGAAAGAAAGGTCATGAAGTGGGGGCAAAACTCACTTAACAAATTTCTTACTTAATAACATACATTTTGGGCTCAAATGTGCTTGTAAGCTGAGGACAGCATGTATCTATGCATGTTTTTTCTTTGATATGAAAAACTCTAAATATAATTTTGCTCTAACTCTAAAAAGATGTCAATTAAATAATCAAGCAAGGTTTTGAGGATATTGAGTGAATGATTGTTGTCACCAGGAGGGCAGAGGTTATTGTGCCTTCTTTTTTATATATTAGGTTTTTATCTCTATAAGATGCTCAGAGTGACTGAGAGTTGGGCAGACATATAAATTTTCTGAAATAAATTAATTAATTTATAATTTTCCTTAGCAAATTGGAAGCTTTTGTATCTGTAATTTCACAGTTATTCAAACTAGAAGTTCTATGAAAGCAGCAGTATTTAAGGGATTGTGTGTAATATAAATGCTATATACAGTACATCCTGAGAGTAGCCATTAATGTAAGAATTCCGTAGCATTAACTCAATTTATTAATGTTTCAAAAAATTATGTTTGATAAAAATCTCATACTATTTATCTAGCCACATAAATACATCCAAATTCACTTTGGGCTCTAGAAATTAATGATATTAGTCTATGATTAGACAAGTAGTACTTTTGGTTGTTGAAACAGCAACTGCTTACTCTGCTAATGAACCTTGAAAAGACACCCACAGAATACAAAGACTAAGGGAGGCAAGATGTCTTGATTGGTACGGAGCTGTACATTGATCTCAAAGTTTAGGGATTTTGTCTATTTGCCAGCACTGTTCAAAGTGTCATGTTAACACCTAGAAGTTTCTTGCCTAATTAAGGCCCTTGGGAGTGGACACATCTGCCTTTTGATGAAAATATGCAGAGAACAGATCTCTTAGGCAATGGAAAAGGCTGTTAGTGACTGTTGGATGTAGCTGGTGTTGTATTTGTACTGTGTCGATCGGAGGTGCTGGAGGTCCTCTGTGCATCCAGAAATGGTAGAGAGAAGAATCTGCAGCTTGATGACTCAGTAAAAGCAAGCATGATTAGAAAGAGAGATCTGCAGAGCAGATTGGCTAATGGATTGCTACGTTTGGAAGGATTGACGGAATCAGTGAGGAAAGCTTGACCAAAGCGCTGGAATTTAAGAAGCTATTTTCTCCTCTTTCTCTTCTCGTCCCCAGGCTAAATACAGTAAAGTAAAAGTAGTGAAGCAGTCTCATGAGTGAGCATATAAAAGTAGAAATAAAATTAGAAATGATAGCAGTGCTCCAATATCTAAGGGGCTGCCACAAAGAAGAGGGAGTCAAGCTATTCTCCAAAGCACCTGAAGGCAGGACAAGAAGCAATGGATGGAAACTAATCAAGGAGAGAAGCAACCTAGAACTAAGGAGAAATTTCCTGACAGAACAGTGGAACAATTTGCCTCCAGAAGTTGTGAATGCTCCAATACTGGCAATTTTTAAGAAGAAATTGGACAACCATTGGTCTGAAATGGTATAGGGTTTCCTGCCTGAGTAAGGGGTTGGACCTCCAAGATCCCTTCCAACTCTGTTATTCTATAATTCTGTAAATATAGGATCTCTGAGTGAATCAGGGAGGGAGCACTTGGGACAGTTAAGAACCTGCAAAAGGTTATGTAAAGAAATGTATTTATAGTTGATAAGCTAAGTCCTATGTGTGTGTGATGTAATTGTGTACACACACAAATATCCCAAATATTAATTTATTGAATGTATATTAATTGAAAAGTACTGTAACAATAGGTATCAGAATAACCCAGACAAGGTTTGTGTTTATGTGTGCAACTACAAGTCAGAAAAGTTCTTTTCCTTTTCCCACTCAATTCATTTGTAAGAATATCCTTTTTTGTTTTAATTTTCTCAGTTTATTTATGTCAAATAGCATATGCCAAGATCCAGTTCTAATTGTATGAATCCTACATATAACAAACTAGCATAGGGTGTATAAAATAATAAAGCATTCCTTGGTATCTGAATGACAAAAATGTAAACATTCTAGGAATCTGAGCTGCTTTTCTCTACACAGAAACCTAATATATCAAGAGTTTTTTAAAAATAAATATGAATTGAATAAACAGGCTAGAAATTTCTTCACACATAACATACTTTATATCATGTTGATTTAAAAATGCAGCAGCAACAGCAAATAGATTGGGGTCAAAGAAGAAAATGTGACTTTAAAACCCACAAAGAAAAACTTGAAATTACATTTACTTGATGTGTGAAAAACAACAGCCAAGATATTATATATGTGGAAGAACATGTTACACAGTGCTCCAATCGAGAATAAAATGAATAATGAATAAAAAAAACACTTTTGAAGTAAACAAACTATAAAGGCATATATTATATTAATGAACACTCACTGTAAGGAAGGTAATCCTCTGTTGTGTAGATCTGACTCCCATTTCTGTATAGTTTGTAAGCAAGCCAATTTGAATTGGGAGAATCTGGTGGATTCCAAGTGACTCTGATAACTGAGGAATTTACAGTCTGCCCTTTGGGGGGAGGCTGCTGGGAAGGAGCTAGATTAAAACGAAGATTGAAAGAAGACAATTGCCACAGTTTAATAATCTGACATGCATCCTGCTAAGGAAAAGATTGTTACAAAGCCTCTAGATCTTTGCTTCATTAAGAAGGCCTACCATTTCAGGCTTTTCTCACAAGAAAGCTTTAGCATAATTACAAACCAAATTTGTATGTCAGACTAATAACCTAGCACTGTGGTCTCCAACCTTTCTGGCTTGGCAGACTGGCTGTGGTGATGATGGCGGGGGTGGGAGTGGGAAAGATAGGGGATGATTTCATGTATGCACATGCATGTGCACACCACTTTCACAAATGCAGCTTTGCACGCATGCACACACGCACACCCTCATCCATCACTTTCTTGGCCCAGTTTCAAATGGGCTGCAGCCCGGCAGAGGGTCACAGACTGGGGGTTGGGGACCCCTGGCCTGGCATATATTGGAAATTATAAATGCAGAACAAATGCCATTCAAACAGTACTATTCACTGGATGAAACCAAAGAATAGTTAGGTATTATTTTATCTCCCCACACTAACATAATGCATGCAGGTTGAATTCAATTTTCTTCAAAGGGACCTCTGCATATGGACCAGTGCATCATTTAATCCGGAAAACCACCATAGATCCCAAGGTTCTGGAAATGATTCAGAAGATGTGCTTTATAATATGTGGAAGGGGTGTAGGAGAACTCGCTGCAGCCAATTTGCCATGGTCAACTTGTGGCTATGGTTGTCTTTATAAAATATGTTTTCCAGCCTTTTCTTCCTGGTATTGATAGTTAAAATTTAAATTTATATTCTTATTTAAGATTATTATTCTACTTTTAAAATTTGAAATTCTTTATACAGGTTGAAACATAATTATTACCAAGTTTTTTTGTTATTATTATAAGTAGTAGTATTACTATTCTATCCCCTAGGCTTATATAGGAGCATCATTTAATATCAACTCTTCACTTCCATAATAATCAGTGTAAAAAGCAATCACAGAAAGATGGGATGGGGTGGGGTGGGGTGGAATGGAAGAATAGAATAGAATAGAATAGAATAGAATAGAATAGAATAGAATAGAATAGAATAGAATAGCTTTATTTGGCCAAGTAATTTTAGACACACAAGGAATTTGGTACGGAAATACTCAATGTATTTATATATTATAGAAATGAACTACATTTCTATTTGCTCTACCTTACTACAAATTTAAGAATTTCCTCCTTGGCAAATTAGCTATCACCATTCACTTATATAGGCTCCTTCTTTGGAATGTAAACCTACACATAAAAGATAATTCTTTATCTTAGTTGTGGATATGGACATTGAAGAGACAGTATAAAGAATAAATCTCTTAAGAGTGCCTTGAAGATGACTTGATCATTAGCAATGATAGCATAACAGACTCCTTCCTTTCTTTCTTTCTTTCTTCCTTCCTTCCTTCCTCCCTCCCTTCCTTTTTTGTGTCTGATTCTTTTTTTTCTTGCACTGGAAGTAGCATCAGCAAATAACATTTAAAAATGCAGAAAATTACCTTCTTCAACAATTCAAATTCTGCTACAGTTTCATGGCCTGTCAGTGCATTTCTTAAGAGCACTACTAATGCTCCAAAGCTCATAGTATTTAGAAAACTATTTCCTAACCTTTAAAGTTTGAATTATACTACCTTGCATTTCCCTAGTATATATTCCCATCAAACTGCTTTTGATGTCAATTTAATTTTGTCAAAGAGAACGGTTTCTTTTTATATGACTAATATATATATATATATATATAATTAATTATTTTACAGCCACTATATAAGATTTTAATCTCCCTTAAATTTTATTAATTTCACTTTGAAAGAATAATGGAAATTACATAGAATTAGACAGAGCAAATCAGCAACAAAGGGAAAATATTATGTAAATCCAGGCAGATTAAATATTGCCTGCAATCTAAATATGGAACACAAGATCTTCATGCATGTCAATAGCTATAAAATTTATACATGTCCTTGCTGTATACAAAGCCTTGCTTTTATAAATTCAGTAACTGGAGCTGAGTCATTCTGAGTTCATGATTATTGCCTAGATATTATAGTAAGGTGGATGAGGTGGGGAATGAAGAGAAAACCTGAGACACAATCCTTTTACAATGCCATGAATATTATTTTAAAATAAGTACCATGTATGTAAATGCACAATCAACCACAGTTGAGAATTAAATATTTCTACGTATTTAAGAAAATGATGATGATGTAGGGCAGTGTTAGTTGCACTGGATCTGGGCATGTCTGCAACAATCCTGATACTGATATGGGGCCTATGTGCTCCTTTGATTGTCTGGAAGGTAATTTGGAGGCAGGCTGGTTGGACTGCCAAGTTCTAGAATTCTATTCAGTTCAGTTAATGTACAGCTGAGTCTTGATATAATGGGCTGAGAAAGAGAATGACAGTTTGCAAAATATTACAAGTTCGTTGCATCTGCACATTCCTCTTTCATCTGGAAAATGGGTAGCCATCTCCCCACTGCATCAAGTAGATAGCAAGAAAATCTAGGAATGTCCACCTTACTTAAAGATAAATAGGGTGCTAAAGTAAAGGCCACCTGGTAGTAGGTTTTCTGTAATTTAAATCCATTTCTCCCTTTCAACAATCCAGTTAATAAGAGTTGGTAAGAATCTATAGTTTTCTTTTAAATTAGTGGCTACTAGGGTCTTGACACTTGTAACATTTCTATTCAGAGGTAGCCCCATTGAGCTCAATGAAACTGGTACAATCAAATTGATGGCGATGATTCCAGTGGGAATATTCACCCTGTATTTAACTCACAGCCAAGTCAGAAAATATATAGCTTATATCAGCACTTTGAATTGTATTTGGAAGCCTACAGGATGCCAATGAAGGCCAACAGTACAGATGTAATGTAATAACTACTATTCAGTATTCAGGTCCCTGAATTTTACAGCAAATGAAGCTTCTGGTTCGTCTCTGAAGGCAACCCCATGTAGTAGTGTAAATGGGAGATGATCAGAGCATGAAACATTGTAATAAGGTCCTCATATCGCAGATAGAGCGACAAAAGGTGCACCAGCTAAAGCTCAGCCAAAGGCCCCTGACCAGGGCTTCTACCTGCAATTGAGCAGGATCCAAAAATTCAGAAGGGTTCCCAAGGGATGGACCTGCTTCTTCAGTGGTAGTGCAACCCCTCCAGAGTGGGGATATAGGGGAATCCTGATGTACAAATAGTACGTCTGTCTTTCTAGGGTTCGGTGTAATCTTGCTTTTTTCCATGTGAAGCTTCCCAGCCCCCAGGATAAAACTTTCAATGTGTATTCAGACTTGTAAGATTCTGTTACTGTAAACTTGTAGTAGCAATCACAGGTTTGCTTTCCTAGTCTATCTCGAAGTGTTGACATTGGTCTTGCAAATCTCAATTCACTTCTCCTCTCCCTCCCTTTATCTTCATAAGAATTAGAGAATCTGAGATACTTTCAAAAATTACATTTTTACCTTGGACTCAGTTTTTTATTTGACTAATTCCTTGTTTGTAGCTCTTCCTTTTATTCCTCAGGGTAATTCCTACAAGTCATTACAGTTATACAGTTGTTGTTTTTTTGTCCACTTATTTTAACGAAGTGGGTTGGTTTTAATCAATTGCTTACTGCATAGAGTTATTGCTGTGAATTGGATATCCACATAAATAAAATAAATAGGAGTGGAGACTGGGCAATAATTGTCTAACATCTCTAGATACAAGAGGGTTCTGAATGTTATATATGAAATTTCAAATTCCAAAATGTACCTCCAAATATATTAACATTGGGGGATTAATTCATTTTATTATGAGCAATATCAATTTTAAGAATTATAATTATATTGTTATAACAATCATTAAACTAATAATAGCCATTCATCTGAAAAAAATGCAAATCGATAACCACTCACTTTTACTGCAGCCAAATGGGTTGTGGACATCCAAATTGCTAGCATTGGGAACACAGTTGTCACATTTTAAGCCAGCTGCAAATTGTTTACACAAACATTGTCCAGTAATGGAATGACAAGTCCAATTAATAGCTCCAGCAGGATGACAATTACAATGCTGACATCTATAAACAAAAACAAATCATGAAAGTAATGAAAACACATTAACTGTTCAGTTAGACACAGTAGGGCTTAATTCACTGGCTTCTTTTAACTAACACAATTAGTATCACAAATGAAGAACTTAAGAAACTGAACTCTGGTAGTGGAAAAACTTAACTATATTTAAATAAAGAGTTGTGTCTCAAATTTACACTACGGAACAGTGTTTTTTTTCATTTAACCACTGCTCTTAAATGTGTCTTTAGTGGATTTGCAAAAGTTAGACAGTAGAACATAAATAGAGGTGTAAATAGTTGTTCTAATGATCTAGTTCCAAACTATATAGGACTTTGCATATCATATTACCCTTGTATCAGAACAGCTACAGTGATCATTAGTTGCTTTCTGAGCTCAGTTCATATGCACAATGTTTTATCTGACTAAAAGTGATGTTGAAAGTGAGTAATCAAAGATGTGTAATATCTCCTTGGCTATTAAATGTATTTACAGATTAAATGTATAATGGTTACAGTGATTTTAGAAGTATACCTGTTGGGAATATAAAATGTACATGTTAGTTAATTTGCT
Source organism: Protobothrops mucrosquamatus (assembly GCF_001527695.2). Lineage (NCBI taxonomy): Eukaryota > Metazoa > Chordata > Lepidosauria > Squamata > Viperidae > Protobothrops > Protobothrops mucrosquamatus. The sequence goes on along the minus strand of NW_015387786.1, from coordinate 385,586 downwards.
GCTTATGCCAGGTTGTTGGCCAAGAACCTGAATGATTTGCTATAAATGTTACATAATTCTATTGATCTGAAAATTAATATTTCAAAGACAAAGGTGAGTTATGTTTTACAAGGGAAATGGGAAAACATTGTAAAATTATACATAAAGGAAGAGAAATTAGACTAAACAGATGAATTTGTGTAATTTGATAGAAATTTCTCTCTCTCTCTCTCTCTCTCTCTCTCTCTCTCTCTCTCTCTCTCTCTCTCTCTCTCTCTCTCTCTTTCTCTCTCTCTCTCTCTCTCTCTCTCTGTGTGTGTGTGTGTGTGTTTGTATGTATAAGTAAGTAATTTAGTATAGTTCAGCAGAAGCTTAAATGTTTTATCCAAAAAGGACCATGCAAACTAGTATCTAGAATCCTGGCCAGGACCAACAAGGGCTATGTCACTTAACCAAGAATCAAAAAATGTTTTATTACTTATTTCTCTGGAGTTGAAATCAGAGAGGAAGCCCACTGGTTTTAAATATATTTAAAATAGTCCATATTTGCTGCAGCACTGGCATTATGATAACACCTATATTGCAGGATCCAATCTGAGCTGGTCACCAGGACCAAAGGTTTATTTGGTCACCTGGATGAAAGCTTTCAGGATCAAGCTGGAGCCCATTCTCAGGGAACTTCTTACTCTCCAGAATGTGTGCACTGGGCTGTTCTGTGTGCTGTATTTCTATGGTGCCTGGTTTTGTGTATGTTGATGGCTGGCTAGTAAATTGTTAGTTGTTGTTTCCTTGTGTCACTGTGGCCTCCACTCCTAAGTACCTGGTAAGCTGGTGGTAAATCAGCACTCCTATTAACTGACAAGGGGCCCATTTCCCAGGCTTCAATCATTTCTCTGGCTATTTTTGTCTCTGTCTGGCCAACAATCTTAGTAGCTGTGAAATTGAATTGAACCCTTGTTCACTGCAATGTGAGGCTACCAATGAGTTCAGCTATAACAATCACCTTTATTGCTCTGCAATTAAATTGGTACCATAATTATTCAGGTCACACATCCTCGTGTTTTGTCTTTTGTAACAGTTCTATGTACTGTAAGTAGGCCCTGCCAAGTGATATGGAGTTCTAGGAATTACATTGTTGGCTTGTATTTTCAATTTTTATGAGGTCTGAGAGAAATATCCAGTCAAAATTTCATTTAACCCCACCTCAGGCACAATACTATCTGGGCAACCTTGTGACAGTCACTCTCTCTCATCTCTAAGAAACAAAAAATGGCACTTCCGAATGGCAATGGCATTCTGAAAAACCTTGCCAATAAACCTGCAGTGACTGGTATAGGCAATATTCAGGAGTCAAAAACTGACTCTCTCACACATATAGATCCAATACCCCCCCCCCGATGTTGCATGTATGCTTAATCACTTCCTGTCTGACATTCTGAAGAAATAGAGACTCTAAAAGAACTATAATGATTATTCTAGGCATGCTTATTCAGAAATAAACTCTGCTAACTTCAACAGGCTTACTTCTATATAAATTCCAGCCAAGTGTCTTTGTTGAAATACTCTGCAAGAGGCCCAGTCTGAAAAGCTGAGTCTATACAAGCATGGCATCCTTAACCCTCCCTCTGTGTACTCCAGTACAAACCCTCCCTTTAGCTTTCCAATAAACTCCATTATCCCCCACAAAAACATAGCATTCTATCCAGTCAGTGCAAGAAAATAAATAAACCTGCTCTGAGACTACTGATAAGTAGCAGTTGTTTATCTGACTATTTTATTATTTAGGTTAGCACACCAGATATCAAATGTAAATCTATGGAAGACAGCCCCTATTGGGTAGATGTTTTACTTCACGTTTTAATAATATGGCAACTTCTGTAACGCTTAATAACTTTGGACTATAGCCAATAAAGTTAACAAAAGCATTTCCTCTTGCACAAGTTGGAGCATTTAATTTTCACAAGTGCTCCCAAACCACCCATAAGTGCCTTCTGTTCCACTCATAACTCTGCTGTTACAGATTGCAATATCTTCTGGAACCGAATGGTATGGATGATAGCAATGCATAATGTTGGGGGGGGGGGGACCTCAGATGCTTTTGACTGAATGAGGTTTTTGGTAAGTCAGGGATGAGCCACTCATGGCCTCAAGGGCACAATGATGAAATTCAGTGGCAAACCAATAACGTTTGGTGACATAATTTTTGTTTTTAAAAATGAAATAAATGCACATACATCTGTGAAGCCTCTACTAGGTTTAATTCATACTTCTAATATATCACTTTTCCTCCACTCCCACCCCAAAAGAAGAGATTTTACCATATTCCCTCTAGTGACATTGTCACACCTCCAGGCTACCATCGCTTCTGGAGGCTGAAAAAATGCTAATCTCTGTGCTATATTAAAGGATTCAAACAACTCATGATAAACAGGACTGCCAAGTGGATCCCAGGGTAGGAAAACCGTAGTTAAAAATGATTTGCTAGTTTTTATAGTATTTTATATTTATTGCCTCATTATGATGAGAGGAGGGGGTGTTTTAGTGTCCCTGAGAGAAATGCACAAAAAATGTCCAAAGGGTATACCAAAAGTATATGCTTCCAGTAGGATCACCAACAGCCTGAAGATCATCCCAACTGTGCAGCTGAACCAAGGGATGACCCTATACTAGCCAGCTGTAATAGAGGAAGATTACATTTGGAGACAAATGATCAAAGGAATTATTTCAAAGTCATTGGAAAAAGACAATGCTAAACCATGTATTTTTACGGAGAAAACACAAGTAAAAACTCTACATGGAAAAAGAGGTGCCAGGTGTTCTCTTTGGTTTCAAAAAGGCTGAAGAACAGAAAGCATTATTGCTGCTGGGTAATACCATGTTTCCCCAAAAATAAGATCTGGTCTTATATTTTTTTGACTCCAAAAGAGGAACTAGGTCTTATTTTGGGAGGATGACTTACCCGCTTACCTCAGGACTGCCACAGTGAGGCCTCCCATGCACCCACACACCCTGGTGCCAATCTTCTGCATCTGCTTACGTTTGCTTGCGGCAGGATGCCACATGTTGCATCATGCCGGTGTTGCCACTCGTGGCAGGAGGCTACATAGCACATTGTGCTGGTGCTGCCACTGTGGCAGGACTGCTGCAAGCTGAGCAGATACACCAAATGGCGTCCTGCCATGAGTGGTGGCACTGGCACAATGTGCCACATGGCATCCTGCTGTGAACGGTGGCATTGGCGCAATGCACCACTTGGCCTCCTGCCAAGAGTGGCCATAGAAGAAGTGGGGCGGCAGCACGAAAGATGATCTGGCTGTGGCGGTCTTGAGGTAAGCAGGTGCAGGGTGCATGGGGCAGCCCCACCCCCACCCCACTCTAGCATGATTTTTATGTGTGCACCTCAGGCCACCTCGTGCAACCAAATGGCGGGGTCTTAACTAGGACTTATTTTTGAAATAGGACTTATATTAGGCACACATAAAAATCAGGCTAGGTCTTATTTTCAGAATAGGTCTTATTTTGGGGAAAACACGGTACATACTGGAAAATTGAGAAAGTCAAAGAACATCAAAAAGAAGTCAGTTTGCTTCACTGATTATAGAAAGGATCAATCACATCAAGTTGTGGAATGTGCTTAGAAAAATGGAAATCCTAGAATGCTTCATTGTCTTAATGAGAAACCTCATGAACTTTATGTCAAAAAAGACTCCAGAGAATATCATGGACAGCCAAGAAAACAAGCCAATGGCTCATCAAACAAATGAACCAGAATTTTCACTTGAAGTGCAGATGACCACATTAAAATTATCTATTTCAAATGAATTATATGAAAACATAGCTTTCTGGAGAAGATTCTACGTCTGGGAAATATGGGATAAAATAAAACAGGATGACCTCAGCAAGATAGATGGATTCAATGCTAATGTCAATTGATGACACAGGAAGACCTGAAGGACAAGTTTAAGGACAGATCGTCATTGAGAAAAATCAATCTATGTGGTCACTAAGAGTTAACACCAATTTGATGGCACGTAATAAAAAAAAACTTCAAATTTTTAAAGTTTTTAATTAGAGAGAAAAGAAAAAAAACATTTATTGGAAGGCAATTATTTATTTCACCCTAAGCTATGCTATGGCTATTATAGGAGCCACATTCTCCTTTTATCATTTCCTAACTTATCATGGTGAGAAACTTTGCCATGAGTTTTTAGTAACCATAACTAGAAGGTCAGTGGTGGGATTCAGCCGGTTCACATCGGTTCAGCAGAACTAGTCGCTAAATTTTGCTGAGTTTGGAGAACCGACTGAATAAACACCGCTTCCGGAAGTCCATTCTAGGCCTCGGAGGCCCAGGCCTGCATCCAATAAGAGAACCGGTTGTTCAGGTATTTGAATCCCACACTGCTTAAGGTCATGCTATTTGAAGGGCTGCTTTCAGCCACATCCGTCTGCCCTATTTTAAGATCAAGAACAGGCTTCTTTTATTTTGCCCCCTTGAGAGGTGGTAAGAGTGCCCATTCTTCATTGTCTCACTTAAATAGTGAACAATTTTTTGAGTTCCAGCAGAGCCAGTTTTAAGGAATCTTTAAAGGCATATTCATATATTCAAGCACTCCCTTTAGTGCTTTTATTTTTCTAAAATTAGATGCTTTTCAGTGGTTAAACTATGAATTTTAATTACTTCTTTTTGTTAGATTTGTAAATGTTTTATTCTGATTTCATTACTGTAAGCCCAGAAGTATTTTAAATGAACAAACCATGCTATGTGAACATCTTCTACAATTATATTTCTTATTTTACTGTAGCAATGCATGTCTCTCTTTTTGGGGAAAAAAAATCAGAAAACTCTTCAGAGAAGCTTGTTAAATGTGTAAAAATTATTTAAATGTATTTACATAAAATAGATCATATACAACTGGCAGTTGTGACAGACTATTTTAAACAGTTTTAGAATAAGTCTTACTATTTTAGTAACTCTTACAACTGCAACTGACTTTTTTTTTAGGAGTTGTTGGTTATTTTTTAGTAACTCTTACTGTGTGATCTCCTGAGTTCAACACCCTTTAAAAGGCTGATAAAAGCCAAAGAAAAAAATAAGCTGCAAATTTGTTTTATGGAATAATATCCTTTGGGACTAAATAATAATAAAAATATTCTTTCTTTCTTGAAAACTACATCACTGTCATTTCTTTTATTTCACAGTCTCTCACAGAAAGAGTATTTTTCCCAGAACTGTATTAAATTCTTTCATCTGTAGAAAGTCAAGCTAAATCCCCTTTCAAACAGAGATTGCTTAATCTCTGAACATAACAATACATAATGTTATAGTTTTTGAGAAATATATAAAATTGAGTGTGTTATGTGGTATATTCATTTTACAATATTTATTTTATATTTTCTTCACATATTTATTACTTGGCTTTTATTCTAGATGAAGGGGTTTAATGTATCTCAGGCAGTGAAATTAGAGAATAGTTTCTCCCAATATTATTAGCTCATCAGAATAATTTAAACCAGAAAAAAGAATAAAGTGGAATGACATAATGTACTGCAAAGAAAATTAGTTCAGAAACCCTTGTATGAACCATTGTAAAGCAGACCAAATTACTAATCTCCTATTATAACTGAGGCCCAAGAATAGATATTTCAGTATGCTGATACACTATATTAAATTACTTTCAATATTTGACTACAACTTGAGAGAAAAAAATGCTCTTCTTATCATCTAACACAGGGTTGTCAAATTGCCAGCCCATGGGGCAGATGCGTCATGGCGAAACCGTGCCCACCCCATTGCCGGCAATGGAAAAAAAGTTGCAACACATCACGACACGTCACATGATGTTGCAAGTTTGACACCCCTGATCTAACATATAGCACTTTGTATTAAGGCGAGGTTGAGACATAGGGCCATACCCCTATCGGCCATCTCAGACTGCCCCATACACGGCTTACTTTCTAGTCCCTGGTGGTGGTAGATCAATACAGAAGTCTAGAAGACTGCTGCAGAAGGTAAAAAAAAAAAGAAGTGTTTCTCCCATGCTTCTGCTGGATTAGGAACTGTAACGCTTTATCTGTGGGAAAGGGCAGTTTATAGGTAGTTCTCAATTTACAACCGTTAGCTTAATGATTACCAAATTATTACAGTGTTGTTGCAGCGTGGGAAGTGCTATTGTGCGCTCCTGAAGAAAAGGTCAGATATTTATTTATTTATTTATTTTATATTATTTATTATTTTTATAAATAACCCAAGACTACAAACATATCCACCAAGGTTTCTCCTCCTATTTTCTGATAGAAAGAGAGAGAGAGAGAGAGAAAGAGAGAGAGAGAGAGAGAGAGAGACACGGAGAGATGGAGAGAGGGAGAGACAGAGAGAGACAGAGAGAGACAGAGAGAGACAGAGAGACAGAGTTTATATATAGATATACAGCTAAATTAAGTCAAAATCCAGTGCCATTTTGGAGACCTACTTCAGTTTTGGAGACCTCTTTCAATTCAAATGTATTATCAAAGTTTTGCATTCACCTATTACTTAACTGTCCAGGATACTGATAAAAAGGCACTAGAAACTGAATCTTCTGTAACATTTCCTTAACTGCTTCTCCAAAGTACTTTTCTTCTTTTGAACAGCTATGTGAATTACAACTCCAATTGGCTTAGCTTTGCAATAAAAACTTACTTCCCAGTTTCTGAGTTGAATCCAAAATAGTTGTCACTGCAGTGGTCACATTTCATTCCAGATACAGAAGAATCATGGCAAACACACTGGCCGGTGAGAGTGTCACAAATATTGCTGATTGAGCCGCTTGGATGGCACAAACAGGGAAGGCAGCTACTCTCACCTTGTGCAGAAATATAAAAACCTAATAAATTGGAAAATAGTGTAAAATATGCATTATCATAGCTTTGTCACAAACTAGAAAAGAAATATTAAAAGAATGGAAAATATAAAGTGAAATTGGAATTTAAAAGTACACAATCTCTTACATTTACTGAAGCTGAGAAGTCAATTTTCTATAAATATTTTTCCCTCTTTTAAGTGTTGATGGATTTGGAGCACAATGCAGTATGAAAGTATCTTACAATTTCAGTTTTTCAATTTTTGAACCCTTGTTTGGTTAAGTCTCATTATTTTACCAATCCACAAACCATAAGTATAACATTTTATGCATAATATACAGACTTTCATATATTTTCAAAGGTGGGTTTTAAAGTAATACAGGTAGTCCTTGACTTATGGTCACAATGAAGCCTGGAATTCAAGTTGTAAGTTGTTGAGTCAGAAATCGAGGCACTACCTAATCAGATTCAATTTTACTGTAACTTACTGTGGTTATTAAGCAGATCACATGGTTGTTAAGCATAGCCAGCATCTCCAAGGGGAACTTTCCTCAGAAACCAGCAAAATATGCCAGAAATCATCAGAAAAAAGTCACATGGTAGTCATGTAACTGCAGGATGCTGCAACCGGTTGTAAATGCAAGCCAATTGCCAAGTTCCTGAAATGCAATCATGTAACTCTGGAAGTATATGTATGCGGCACTTGTAAACTTTGAAAACAGGTTGTACATAGCTTGAACAGTTGTTTAAATGTCAGTTGTAAGTCAAGGACCATCTGTATTCCATATGAAGTATGTATTTTGTATATTTCTTTTTTATGTACCTTTTATTACAGATGTTTCAGACTTTTCACTTAAAAATAACTAGAAGACTTTCATCCTAAAGTCTTCTAGTTATGAGGGCAATTTGGAAATAAATCTCCATTTGAGCATGTGCGAGAAACAGGCGGGGATAGCGATGCCCATCCTATGACACCATGCACAGTAGTTTAGTAGGCAGTGAGCAGTGGAAGGAGAAGATTGTGTTGCAGTTGACTCGTAGGCTAGATCAATTGAAAATGAACCCTGCCATAGAAAATCCAGCGAAATGTGAAGTGTGTGCAGTAATATGCTTCCTGTGTGCAAAAAAACTTTCAGCAGCTGTGATTCATCATGAACTATGTAATATTTATGGACCAAACATGATGAGTGAAGGTGTCATACGTCAATGGTGTCGCATGTTTAAAGATGGACAAACTGACATGCACGGTTAGGCAAGAAGTAGCCGCCCATCTGTAGTCAGTGATGAACTCATGCAGGAAATTGACAAAAAGGTCTGTAAAGTCCATTGGTTCATGATATCTGCACTTTCTTTACACTTTCCCCAAATTTCTCGGACTGTTTTTTATGAGGTAGTGACAGAAAATTTGGGATACTGCAAGTTCTGTGCTCGTTGGGTACCAAAATTCCTTTCTGAGGAGCATAAAACACACAGAATGGGTTGTGCTTTGGACTTTCTCACACATTATGCCGAGGAAGAAGAACAATTTTTTAACAGAATTGTAATAGGGGATGACACCTGGGTGTCCTACGTGAACTCTAAAAGCAAACAGCAATCAATGGTGTGGTGTCATACGCATTCACCAAAGAAACCCAAAAAAGCTCGGCAAACATTGTCTGGCAGAAAGGTTATGGTAACAGTATTCTGGGATGCCAAAGGAGTACTGCTATTGAAGTTCATGCAGGGTGGTTCGATAATCAATTCAGAAGTCTACTGTGAAATGTTAAAAAAACTTAAATGAGCCATCCATAACAAGCGTTGGGGCATGCTGACTTCTGGTGTGGTGTTGGTTCACGATAATGCTTACCCGCACACTGCTAGACACATCCAAGAACTTTTGAAGCACTTCCATTGTTTTTGATCACCTCCCCCCCCATAGCCCAGATTTGGCATCAAGTGACTACCACCTCTTCAGACACATGAAACAGTGGCTTGTGTCACAATGCTTCAACGATGACAATGCACTTCATGATGCTGTTACAGGGTGGCTTCATTCCCAGGCGGGATATTTTTTTCCAAAAGGAATTTCAAGCCTTGTAAGACGTTATGACAAGTACCTCAATTTGAATGGCAATTATGTTGAAAAGTAATGTAATGTTGTTGTTTTCTAATGTGTATAATAAAAGTTCTGTATCTGCAAGTGTCTGTCATTGATAATCAAACAGAGGTTTATTTCCGAATTGCCCTCATATTTTTAAGTGAAAAGTCTGAGACATGTGTAACAAAATGTATATGAGCTTTCATCATATTTGGTGTAATAGTTAAGACACTAGGCTAGAAATTTGGAAATGTGAGATCTAGTCTTTCCTTAGGCATGAAAACCACCTGTATGACCTTGGGCCAATCACTCTCTCTCTCAGCACAATCCATCTCACAAGGTTGTTGTTCTGAAGAGAGAGGAGTATTAAGCATGTTCATCATCTTGAGTTATTTATAAAAACTAATAAAGGCAGAATAAAAATAAATAAATAATTAAAAATGAGCCAATATAGGGCTTGTCATACTATCTTTCACTTCCAAGTAATGATAGTGGTTTTTTCCCCTACATTTGGTACCACCAAAACTAATATTGAAATAGGCTATATGTTATCTTGGTATTCTAAGACTTTAATGAATTTCAGTTGAGATACTCACACTCATACATTCCATTAAGAATCATAATAGATGGATTAATGTTAAAGAAAATGATGGGGAATTTGCAATATGATTTTAAGTTTCCCTTTCCTTAAAGAAATATTTAAATATGTTTCATATATATGGGATGTATGGTTGGATGTTCTGTTGTCTTGAAAAGTTTAAAACACACTGCTATAAAACAACTGGAACTGTTATAAAGATACCAGTATTTTTAATGGTTAAAATGGGGCAAATGTTTCTTGGCTGCCTTATATAACTTCTAATATTATTAATAATAATAATAATAATAATAGTAAAGTTGGAAGGGACCTTGAAGGTCATCTAGTCCAACCCCCTGCTCAGGCAGGAAACCCTATACCATTTTGGACAAATGGCTGTCCAGTCTCTTCTTAAAATCTTCCAGTGTTGGAGCATTCACCGCTTCTGGAGGCAGATTGTTCCACTGGTTAATTGTTCTCACTGTCAGGAAGTTTCTCCTCCCGATACAGGGGCTGATTGGATAATTTAGTCCAATAGAAGTGAACATCAAGTTTATTGTCTCTGTTCCTACAAATTTCTTCTATCTGTTTCATATTGGTAAAGTATTTATAAGAAAATAGGATAAAATTCAGCAGTTTGTCTTGGAGAGGGAGAGTATCAATGCACTAAAAGAAAATTTGAACTAAGTAGAAATTAAAACTCAGATGTATGATTTTTATTATTAAAAATATGGAAATATATTTCTATAAATGTCATCTATGCATAGTGATATAGCCAATATTTTTATTATGCATTTACCAACCTATAAATGAAAATATTTTATATTTCCTTGCACCATACCTGACAAATCTTCATGAAATCTACAGTTTTGGAACAAATGATATTCAGATTCAGCTAATGAATAGTATAATCAAGATAGTAATCTTGATTATACTATATTGTGATATATATCATCCACAACTGGTAAATACTTTAGCAACATTTGATTATAAATGAAGCCAGCACAGAACACTAATAGCCACATAGCCATATAGATAGCTCTTGTCCAGGATGATATGTTCCCAACCTGTCCATTCAGGTGGAAGAAAAGAGAAGACAGCAAATAGCAACAAGGTGGATGGATTCAAATGCAGTAATAATTGGTTTGCCACTAGACACCTAAAGGGTCAGTTTAGGAAAAAAAATATTATAGAGAAGAATTATTGATTGATCACTAAGAGTCAACACCAACCTAATGGCAAGGAATCAGTCACTTAATTGTGAAGTCCTTGAGATTTGATTGTGACAAGGAGCTTTAGAGCACAAATGTAGTATTTCTCTATGCATTTTTAAATTGTGGAATTGAAATAACAATAATTTGCCAGCAAAAGATAGGCTGATTGGACTTGCCCAGCCAGTATTGCTAACTTAAGTATGCCCTTTTGACATAATAACCTCTGATTCAAAATAACATATGTTTATATTAGTTCCTCCTGTTGTGAATGGATATATCCTATGTCGCTTATTGAGAATTTCCTGTAACAAAGATCAGGAAGGAAATAAACATTTTACATACAATATAGCTTGCAAGATTGAATTTTACACAATCTTAATAGGGATTTACAAAAGATAATGAGGTTTTTGCTCATCTTTTTCTTACCTGGCTTACACTTTTCACATCTTCTTCCATGGCGGTGAGGCTGGCAAATACATTGTCCACTGGTTTGGTCACATGCTGTTCCTGGAAGTGTCCCTAGAGGATCACAATCACAAGGCATGCAGCCAAGAATATTTTGAGCAGTAAGGTTATACATATAGGGCCTGCACTGATTGCACTGAAGAGCTTTGACACCAGATTTGCAAGGACACTGTCCTGTCAATTTGTCACACACTAAAGAGCCATTTACAGAGCCAGACTTATCACAGTTACATGGCACACAGGACAAAGCAGTGTTTTGCCATTCTTTATAATACCCATTTAAGCAATCATCACATTGCCTTCCACCAAAGTTAGGCTTGCAAATACACTGTCCAGTTTTGGGATCACACAATGTATCAGAAACCGATCCTGCTATTTGACAACTACAAGGTTTACAGCCAAAAGCATCCATCCAATAAAAGCCATCAATGCAAGTCTCACAATGAGTTCCTTTAACCCCTTGCTTACAAGTGCACTGTCCAGTGGAAGGATTACACACATTGTTCATGGAACCATGGATGTTACACAGGCAAGGCTCACACCCATCTTGCTTAATATTTTGGATGACTTTATATCCAGACTTGCACTGATCACACCTGAGACCTAAAAAAGAGGAAATTCTTATTCAAAATAGTAATATAAATAACATAAATATACTATGTTGCACCTGAAGCAGAGCTTGTACATCACAATCTAGCAATCCTTAAATGGGAAGAAAGAATAAGACAGCCAGGCCAACCTTTACAATTACATGCGCCCTTGACTGAAAGCTCCACAGAAGGCTGTGAAAAACCCAACTAAAAACAATTCACAGCATCAAACCCAGCTACAAACTATAACATAACAAAGCATGTCCCATTCATCCATGAAATACAGAGAAATCCAAGGGAGAGGCACAAGAAGATAAGCCCTAAATTTGCTCCTAGAGTTGAGATCAATGACCACTAACTAATATTACCTGAAATGTATGGAAAGGTACACTGAGTTGTAAATGCCATGTGCTGTCATAGAGCACATGCTTTAGAAACAGAGAGTCTTTAGTAATCTCGTGTCTGCACAGAGAATTGTAAACCACATAGAATAGAATAATAATAATAGAGTTGGAAGGAACCTTGGAGGTCTTCTAAGTTCAACCTGCTGCTTAAGCAGGAGACCTCATGCATCTAAAGTTTACAAAAACAAACCTTTCTTTCTGAATATCTATTTCAACTGTAATTTGAATGGTAATTATTTTTTTAAAAAAACAACAACAATTTGTTTTAAAATATATTTGAAAGAGACAATATATAATGGCAAAAGTATCTACAATATTAATCAATATCAAAATAATAATAATTATAAGTAAAAACAGATGCAAAAGGGGACCTCCCTCTCACCAAGGTCCTCCTTTTCTTGTCACCAATTTATTCTGTTTGTATAATACATCTGAAGCCAAAAAAAGCATGGTCTTGGTGTTGTGTCCTGAGCCTGCAAGATGCAGGCTCGGGACGTTGCAAGAGTCCCAGGCAATTGCAGAAGCTGCCCAGGACCAGACTGAGTGGCGCCGGCCTTGTGCGCATGCACAAGGCGGGAAAAGCCCGCCTCATGATTGGTTGAACTTGCCCGGGGATCAGAGGGTATAAATAGAGGCCTGCGTGCCTCTGCTCTGGTTGTTCGTAGAGTGGAGCAAACAATAAAGACTTGTTGAAGATGAATCGTCTCAAGCGCCATTATTCTCAGGACTTAACACTGGCGACGAAGGTGGGATCCAGTCTCTACAGCTAAGAAAAGCTAGAAGACTCATCCAAAGAAGTCCGGGAAAGAAACGGCGTGGAAGTCAGCGTTATCTTGCCAGTACGAAATCGCTGGAGGGTGCGTGCGACTGAAGAAGAAGAAACTTTACCATCGATCATGGCTAAAGTTGGGCGTTTAGAAGAATTCGACGTCTCTCACCCCGAGAGGTGGGAATCTTACGTGGCAAGAGTCGAGACGTATTTTCGCATCAATCAGGTTCGAGAGGAAGGCTTAAAGGCTGCCACATTGTTGTGCGTTTGTGGGCAAGACGCCTTTGAAATCGCCGAGAGTTTAATCTCCCCAGAATCGCTGGAAACGGTATCATACTCCGACCTCAAGAAAACCTTAAAGGAACACTTCCAGCCCAAGCAATCAGTCATGGCTTGGAGGCACACATTTCAACAGAGAGATCAGCGAGTCGGAGAATCAGCAAAAGACTACGTTGCGGCCTTGAAAAGAGCAGCTAAACCGTGCGACTTCAAGGACTTAGAAGAAAGACTTCACGATCGTTTTGTATGCGGGCTGAGAAACACAGAATTGCAGCAGAGACTGTTCGCCAGGGAAGATGTTTCCTTCCAAGATGCTCTGCGAGAGGTTTCGGCTGAAGAAGCTGCCGGCGGGGCGGTCAAGAACATGCGGCCCAAGAGAAACGCTCCTGAGACCGCCACTATTCACAAGGAAGACGTGCGCGAGGAGTNGGACGAAGATCCTGAAGAAGAGGTGGATAAGCTTTACCAAGCTGCTGGAAGAAAGTCCAAGGATCGTCAGGACAAGGGCCCAGCTGAGCTTCATTGTCTTGGATGCGGTGGTCGCCACAAGTGAGCTGAATGGCGGTTCCGTTCCGCCATTTGCCGAGCGTGCGGGAAGAAGGGCCACATCGCTGCGGTCTGCCTGGGTCGACAGAAGGTACAACCGAAGGAAGAATTGATTCTGAAAGGTACCAGGGTGCCCAGCCAAAACAGGGTGGGGTTCTGTGCAACACGCCGGAACATTTTAAGAATAGGCACACACAAACCCCTTAAAAAGAAACTAACACTTAAAGTGAAATTGCAGGGAATTCCATTATCAATGGAACTTGACACAGGGTCTGCCCTATCCATAATTTCCCTCAATACATTCAAACAAATCTGCAGAAGCAGTGGCCAGAAAGTGTCCCTAAGGCCCTCTAATGTAATCCTTACGGATTTCCAAAATTCTAAAGTGTGCGTTAAGGGGGAGACCACCCTTAGTGTACAGTACAAGAATTTTGCAGGCCCCCTAGACGTGTTGGTTGTAGGGGGTGAACGAACGAGTCTCATTGGACTCGATTGGTTTGAGGCCTTGGTAATTCAGGTAACTGTACTGAATAAATTGCAAACACAGACTCTTGCTGATGTATGCAAGGAGTTTGCAGATGTGTTCAGCTCTAAACTTGGGTCCTACACGGGACCTCCTGTTTCACTTAAGTTGGATCCAACAGTACAGCCCATCAGGGTTAAGCCTAGGAGGGTACCATTCGCTCTTAAGAGCAAGACTGACGCTGAGCTGGACAAGTTGCTCCAGCAAGGTATTCTAAAGCCTGTAGATTCCAGCCCGTGGGAAACCCCCATTGTAACGCCTTTAAAGGCAAACGGGGACATCCGGATTTGTGCTGACTACAAATGTACTCTAAACAAGGCCCTACAGCAACATGCTTATCCTGTGCCTGTAGTGAGCCACATTTTAGCTTCCCTGAAGGAAGGAAAATTTTTTGCTAAGCTTGATTTGGCTCAGGCTTATCAACAGCTGCCTGTTGATGATGCTGCAGCTGAGGCCCAAACTATTGTCACCCATCGTGGAGCTTTCAGGGTGAAGAGGTTACAGTTTGGGGTGAATGTCGCTCCTGGCATTTTTCAAAGTGTGATGGAAAACACCATGAGGGGTATTCCTGGTGTATGTCCTTATTTTGATGATGTTCTCATCGCAGGTGACTCTCCACAAGTGCTGGATGAGCGGTTAAAGGCCGTTTTGCTTCGTTTCCGGAAGGCAGGTCTTAAACTTAAACAGGACAAATGTAAGATTGGTGTCCAATCCACTGAATTCTTAGGGTTCAAGATTGATGCACAGGGTATTCACCCATCTGATGCTAAGCTCAAAGCTATTCAGAAGGCTCCAAGCCCCAAGTCTAGGGGCGAACTGCAAGCCTTT